>NW_008687638.1:0-20553 GCF_000695815.1 Acanthisitta chloris | reverse complement strand
CCTGGGCAGCACATTCCATTGACTGATTACTCTCTCCGGAAAAAATCTCTTCCTAATATCCAACCTAAATCTCCCCTGGCAGAGCTTGAGTCTGTGCCCTCTTGTTCTCCTGCTGGTTGCCTGGGAGAAGAGACCAACCCCCACCTGACTACAGCCTCCTTTCAGGGAGTTGTAGAGGATGATAAGGTCTCCCCTGAGCCTCCTCTTCTCCAGGCTGAACACCCCCAGCTCCCTCAGCCCCTCCTCATAGTCCTTTCTCAGAGCTAGCACAATAAGATCATCCTATTCTCATTTAGGTTAACAGCAGAACGTTAATGTCAGTACTACTGAAACTAGCTTTGAAAAAATTCCCCCCTTTTCTTCCTTCTAAGGTATTTTATCATTGTCTTGTAAACATATAAAAGCCTTTCTTACTTTTCTCAACCTTTCATTACTCTAAACTGATAGAGTCTGACATCAATACCCACACTAAACAACAATGTCCTGGAGAATTAGCTGTGTTGAGTGAACAGCCTGATGATGGATTTAAGCATCCTGACCTTAGAAAACAAAACATTTTTTTGGTGCTGGGATGCAGATGCAATGCAAATGACCCTGGGACAACAAGGGCAGTACATTTTGGGTAAAAGTCTTCTTAAGGATTAATAAAGAAATAAAGGTTACCTATGCATTTCTTCTGACCTTGAATTTTCCTTCAAGGTGTCTTAAACATGACTGTTTAAAAGCCTCCTGTGAGCTGGACCAACAAACCCAGATTAATTCAAATCATACCTTGCAATCAAGAAACACTTAAAATTTTTAAAGACTGAAGATTGTTGCATGATGGGAAAATGATAGCCTAACAGCTCCTTAGGAGGAAAAAAAAGGTGAACTGTTTAGTAACGCTTTAAGAATTAATTATTCTTATCTTGCATACATACTTGGTTAGCTTTTTTTTCTTCTAATATGAATATTCTTTGTATGCTACCTAATTTGTGTTCATGAGTGAGGAGAATCAACTCTCACAGAACCAGAAAGTTTAATATGATTATCCAAAGGTTTACAGGTGGAACTCAAGCCAACATTCTTTTTCTTTTTAAGGTAGTCCCCTTAAATTTAAACCTGACCTTTGTAGCAGCCAGCCGACCCCTGACAGAAGACTTGTATGAGTTAAGCAGTCATATCCAGACATATATATTAAAAAAAATTATTACTCTGGTTGTCAGATATTATTGTTTTCCAATTTTCATTCAGAAAAAGTTTCCACAACCCCACAAAATTTTCTGCAGGAAAACAACATTACAACCTCTAAAACTACATACCTATTCAGCAGTGGGATTTTGATTTTCATCAAGTCCATCACTGGAGTGTTTAGTTGTAGTAGCATCCTGGCCGAATGAGAGAAATGTCCCATGATTCTTATATATACAACAGCTTAATGGAAAAAGGAATTGTATTTGTTAAGTACAATTTACCATTTAACTGACATAAAATGATACCGTTTAGTCATTTTATTAAGCCATGATGAAACACCTTAGTTCTGGGAATGCTTATGTGTTTCCTTAAAAGAGATGATGCTTAAATATTTTGATGTTTCGACATTAAAATTCCAAGGATACGAAAAAACAGGTGAATTTCCTTGTGATCTGGGATCGAAATAAATAATGTGTCAGAACTTCTGCAAGAATTCAGACTTGTGTTCTAATTCCTGTGCCTGAAATTCGTACAGGTAATAGACCTGTAAAGTAACCATGTTAGTATAATCCTGCTCTTTAGGAGATGGATGTGCTGTGTAGCTTAGGAAACAAAGTATGAAAGGGGTAGCAAAGGTTACTTTCAGGAGAAAATGTTACAATGTGGAGAAACACAGTTTCTTAAGGACAATCTTTTACTACTGTTTTTAATGGCCATTTAACTGCCACAATTAAGAAGTTGCAAACTTTAATGTTGAAAGATGGATTTACTCTTACAATTAAACAGAAAGATACCCTCTCTTCTTGTCTTCAGCCACCAGCCTTCAGAGAGCTCTTTTTCATTCATGCCCCATTGATCTTTCTCTAGCCAATGAGCCGCATCACATCCAAGTCAGGTCTGAAGGATTGTGTGCTGAGTTATGCTTTTTCTTCCTGCTATTCAAAATGAAGTGTGTGAAACAAAACTTAAGAGTTGCTGGGAGATGCTGCCTCCCAGAGAGACAAGTTAGCCTTAATCAATTGCTGTCACTAATGGGACAATTACTTCTCACAGACGTGGTTTTCATGATACTGAGGCTCTCAGGTTTTGGCATCTCACAGATCCTGATGTGTGCTATTAGAAAAAAACCTGCTCATAGTATATTGTTGGCAGTAGTGTAGCAGTTGCTGATTCCTGTTCTGGACTCTGTTTACTTTGAGTGCACAAAACTACTAAAAAATTTGTAGTATTAAAAAATTGCAGCCCCAGGTTCAATCACTGCCTTAATTACTGTCACAATGCTTGATTTAGGGATCTGGGGCAGGACACCAAGCTCAGAGGCTCTTTTTCACTATGTCTTGAGCATCATCAAAATTCAGGACACGTAAAATACTTGCTAGTCTTAGGTATAAATATTTTATTAACAAATGAAAAGAGTATGAAAAAAATCCCAAGCCAAGCATCACAGGTGGTTATTTCAGTAACAATCTCTTTTACATGTCTCCCTGTGGAAAGGTTCAAATAAAAATGACACCTTTGAGAATGCTAGTTATTTCTTCTCTAGGAAAAGTTAAGACAAACATATATCATTTCTGCATCAATAAAGAGTCTTTTTATTGTACAGAATAAGGTTTGATCTGGTCCAATGATAGAGTATGGTCCAATAGAGTATTGAAATGCCGTTTGAATGAAGGTACTAAATATTTCTGTAAAACCCCCATTCAGATTGTGTACTTTTCATGGAAGATCAAATTAATGTTTTCTTAGTCAAAATAATATAATTTAAGGACTACTGAATATTGTTTAGTTTATTGTGGATAGGCAAAAATTTTTAACCAGTAAAGTTCACAAAAATACCAAATGAAGTTAAAATTACTGGTTAGTATCTTAAATAAGGCATTAAAGGGTTAGTCAACTGCAACAGCATCATTTCTTTTCTAAATAATCTCTTAGGAATGATGTTAAGAGAGAATTAACATGCATTGACCCAAGCATACTCTTAGGTGAATGCTGGTAGCACACAAAATTTTAATTGCCCCTTTTAAGTATTCATGGCTTTCAGACTTTTTTATGTGAGTATAAAAGGTGAATTTGTCTCTAGAGAGTGTGCGATGAACTAAAATATGATAAAGGGCCCTCAAAGCAGAGAGATGGCTAGAACATGGATGGATAGGCAATGTATGAACCTCTTTAAGACCCTAGGTAATAAAACCTCCAGAGTTCTTCAAAGAGGGAGCAGGATTCTGCTCTGTAACAAAATCCTCTGTGCTGTTTATTGTTTAAAGCAAAACAATAAGTTTAGTTAAAACAGTTATATGTTCCAGCTTTTAGCAGCTCTCCCTGTGATCTAGAAAAACCAAATGGTTCTAGTAAGAGAACTACAAAACATGGTAACTGAGAATATGTTTCTCCAGCATAACAAAGATAACCATGTGTATTGAAGCTTTCTACATATAACATTTTCAGAGGGAAAGGATTTTATAAGTTTAACTATCTTAAATATTTTACTAATTAAAATAAGCAACAATATAAATATGTAAATTATGCATTCATCAAGCGTAGGAGGATCATTTTAAACATCTGATATTAAGCAAAGGTAATGAAATTATTTTAATGACCTATAATAATCAGAGTAAAATATCATAATTTTCTTAATGATTTCTTTTGCATCCCTGTGGTTATTTATTCCTCGCAGAAAGCAATTTTAACTTGCTGTGCATAGAAAATGACACTAAATTTCATAGGCTTCTATTATTACTTTTAATATTAATGTTCTTGAAATATCACATATTTTAAAGCACCAGTGTGTCTGCTAGTTCATATTTAATATGAGACAGATTTTTGCTGATACCTATTTATTTCGTAAAAAAACCCTCATGAGTTCCACTGGAGACAGGCCTTGGTCATCCTCTTGAAAGTCATCAGGAGAGATTGTCCAAATGGGAAGGCTAACAGATGATCCTGTTGGGATGGCAGCTCAGTTTACAGGCTGTGAATGCCTCCCACTAGCATTTTTGTCATTCTGAAATAATTTTGGCATTCTTTGAATGCTGCAAGCTATTTAATACTCATACTAAGAAAAAGAGGTTTTCTTCATGGATCAAATCTTTCAAGCTATCATATGGCAGTCTTCTCCCCTACATATAGATAAATCGTAAACATTTCATTTACATGCATTTAAAAGTCTACCTATATGGCTACATTAGACAAATGAGAGGAAATATGGTATCAGAAGCCTCGTGGCAGTGAGAATAATCTCCTTTCACTCTGCTTCCCCTGCTATTCTCTGAAGACCTGGGACCAATGGACAACTTTTTCACTCCATCCTTCAGTTTCCTTAATATGGCTTGGGGTGGTATCTTCAAGAATAAAAATTATGGTACCCATAAGAACTGCTAACCTGCATCTTCTGAACTTCATAAAGTTAACCAATACTGCCCTCCCTAACATGAGGACTAACTTGCCTCCTAATGTATTTATTAATGCATTTATTGAGAACTTCAAGGACCACTGTTGCCAGCCACTGCTCCCACAATTAGCTCGTAAAGAACACCTACTCACCTCACCTTTTCCCCATCCAGCTTCAATATACTCTTTAACCTCTTATAGAAAACTGTAAACCATCCATCTCAAACAGCATCTTATAAACATAGCACACATATACTACATAATGATTCAGCTATTACCTATGGTGCTGTGACCCAATACCTGATGTTCTTATAGCAAGACCATTGCCAAAGCAGAATTCAAATGCTTTCATTATTAAGGAAAGTCTGCCAGATGTGATGTTCTTAGTTTTGTGAGCTTTGTTACAGCTGCTGCCGCTAGTAGATTCACAACGTGAGAGAAAATCCTTGTCCTTTAGCAGCTCCATTCTGCATTTCTTGTTAAAATAATATATTTTACATTAATTTATTAAACTTGGGGACCACATTCTAATAACAATAAATGAAAGACAAAAAGATTTAGAGAATAGCTACAGTATAGAAAAATAGCAATTACATATGACCTAGGAGTTATGTTAGTAACTCATATGATTTCTCATTGCCATGCAGTAGCCATTTGGTGGTTCTCTAACACAGTTCTTCCTTCAATTAGCAAATATATATAAAATTGAATTAGAAGAGTACCACTGCTTCTCTGTAGCAACTACTGAGACCAAAATTGGAACATTTTATCTACAATACAGTACCTTTGCTTCATGAAATGCAGTCAAAACCAGAATAATGTATAAAGATTAATTATTGACAAGACTAACAAGAGCTTATCTTACAGTAAAGACTGAGGAAGTTCAAGATATCTACTTACAAAGAAGAGTACAGCATAACATCATTAGAGTCAACAGGTAAAGGTATTTGACAATAACTCTTTAACATATATGAAAAAGACTAACAAGAATCAGTGATTAGAAACTGAAATTCGATACATTCAAACAAAGCAAAGTGCAAAATGTCAACAATATTAGCAGCGTGCTGTTTGAAAGGCTTCTTTAGATATTCTCTATCACTTGAAATCAAGACTGAATGCCATTCTTACATATACATTGTAGTCCAAAGTTACAGCTTGTTTCCAGTGTGACCAAATGCAATGCAGTGGCCTCTTTCAGATAACTGAAAACAAGGTTTTAGGAATACTCTTTGTATTTATAATCTGTATGATATTATAATACAATGGGTAGCCTTGAGTTTTGTTTTGTTTCATTAATGGATATTTTCAGTTTTCTTTTCAAAGCTCTCAATGTTCAAACATTGAAAAAATCTGCAGTTAAAGAATTCAGCAGTAAAGCTGAATGTCTTTCACCCCAAGGACAAAAGCAAAATTACTTGCTTGATTTTATTTGTAAAATCTGTCAGAAATATTATGTCAAAACAGATTGTTCTCGACACAAGTGTAATCAGAAACAAGATGCAATCTCAAGCAAGAGATGTCAGACTTGTTTTGTTTCACTCAGGTTGTAGTCATAATTTCCTAAAATTTGCTTCAGTCTACAAAATTTCTTAGATATGTTTGTTCACTAATTACTGCTTAGAATTTTCTTGCCAAGCTATTGTAGTTTATGTGTATTGTGATATAGATGGTATCTGGAGGACAGAATCAATAATAAAACAAATTTTATTCAGATGATCTAGAACAAATGGAACAGCAGGAAGGAACAACTTCTCTTCCTTCATTTCCCAAAACTCAATCGAAGAATCACAGGACCACAGGACCGTTTAGGCTGGAAAAATAAGATCATACTGTCTTACCATGAACCTAGCACTGCCAAACCCACCACTAAACCATGTCCTTAAACATGTTTACAGTTCAACATGTTTACGTATTTACAGTCAGATATGTCTACACATCTTTTAAGTACCTCCAGGGATGATGACTCAACCACTTCCATGGTCAGCCTGTTCCAAGGCTTGACAACCCTTTCGGTGTGGAAATTTTGCCTAATATTCAATCTAAACATCCACTGATACTTCCTGAGGCCATTTTCTCTTGTCCTGTTGCTTGTTACTCTGGAGAAGATACTGACACCCAGCTCACTACAACTAGTAGTTGTAGAGAGCAGTAACACAGAAAGGGACTTGAGGTGATTTGTCTGTGATCACAAGTCCTACAACTAATATGCTTAAGTTCTTAAGGTTTCTGTCTAAAGTAATGTGTTGTATATTTACCATTTACACTGTGATTATTGTTTAATTTATATCAATGGATAAAATTACTTGAATGCAACAATCATGTCTGAGAACGTATCCCTGATACCAGAATAACTATATTCTTTATTTCTGCTTATATAGAAATTAGATTATGATTTGTATAGATATTTAACATCTAAACAGAGCATAAAAAGAAAACTCTAACTGCAGAGAAGGTTTGTTGGGATTAAAACCCAGAAAAAAAGACATTATTCTTTAAATGTTCATAGGCTTCCAATCAACTTTTACATCTAAGACTTTAGAAGTTGACCAGAATTAGTAAAATACAAACGGACAAAAATGAAGATTCAGGAATGATGTTTGGCCATAACAGTATATGTTAATGACTAAAATAGCTAGGCAAACTGAAGCATTCTGGGGGAAACAAAAGAAGGAAATAGAATTAAAAGAAAACACCTGTGGCAATCTGACACTACCCATTCTGGTATTCTTTCATTATGTAATAAGCATCAAAACAAGTGCTGACCAGCTTTTCTCTGTAGAAGTCCACCGAGCACTTGAACATATTAAACTTCATGATAGATCATGACCTAAGTTGTTATTTTCTTCAAGTAGTCTGCCAAATGTTCCACCACAGCCTCACTGTGTCTGCTGCAGTGCAAGGAGACTTCAGACAACAGTTTCCCTTGAAAGGTACTTCTCCCTAAATAGTCTCTGTGATACCAACTTCCAGTTGGCCTTCGGAGCCTTTTGAAGCTAGGAGGGAATTTTAATCGTGTGCTGAGCCAGTCTCACCAACTAGGTCTGCCACTTTCTAGAAAGTGAGATTCCTGTGACTTGCCAGCTCTCCTGAGATCACTACCAACAACTTGAATGTTCTGATGTAGAAGCAAAGTAAGTTTATTTTAGTAAAAAGCCAAGATCGTGAAATCAAATAATATATTTGGAAAGAGATACAGGAAAGTAGAACAGGACACATATGATTGCTTTGATGTCTGATTTCCTTTCTCAGTTAGAATACTGCGATGAGATGCTAACTCCCAAGAAAATTCCACCAGCCTGTCGGAGCTGGGTTACAAAGCCATAGACAAGGCACGCACCCAAGTTTGTCTTCACAAATATATTGATAATTGAGTCGTTACTATTGGTAATATTTCTATTGCATATAAAATAATTTGAAGGTTTATGGTAATTTCTAGTCCTGGTGACCAATCTAACCTATTCAGCCTTGTGTTCCATGCTGTGACATTCTGCCTGACATGGACTCTTACTTATCTCATAAAGATACCTTTGAATGTAAGTTCCAGCTTAGTGGAGTTCACTTAGTTTTAAAACATTTATTTACGGTCAGATATGTCTATAAATATATCATTTTTGGGAAGCCAGTCAGTGAAGGTAATATCTTCTCTGACTGCATTTATTCGAATTTATGGTTTTATAACATGTAGCTTAGAATCATTCCTTTCATACATTTATAAATAAGAATATGGATCGATTGTTTTATAGGTCATGCTCAAAATTAAATGTGACTAAGTAACAATGCTGTGTTAAAAATTCATAAATCCACAATGTAGGTAAAACTGAGAACTATGGCATAAGGGAGATTTTTCACATTTGGTTACAAAGGCTTGACAACAGTTTGATACTCTGTCCATTTTGGAGAGTGTGCAAAGCTAGAAATGCAAAATGCAGTACTGAAGAGATACGCCAAAATGACAGAAAGGAGCTTAAAATGTTTCAACATAACAGTGACCAGAGTGATCTAGGATATAGAACAACTTCCATACAGTGAACTGGGCTTCTTAACCTGCAGGAGAGTGATGGAAAAGGCAAGTAGACAATGACCAGTTCTCCTAATTATTAACTCAAATTAGAGTATGACAATCTCAAAGAAGCTAGAAATACCATTTGTAGTCCATTTTTATATTCTTTCCTGATCATCTACTACTGCTCACTCTTCAAGATCAGTTATCAGGCTACATACTCAGAGTACAGCCATGTACTATGGCTCCATGCTCAATATATCATGATAAAAATGTGCGTAATTTATGTTGTGGAGTAGATGACCAGGAGTTACATTGCCAGAATTCTCAGAAACAAAATATGCATTTTTAAAAATTGACTTTGTCTGACTTTTAGGATTGATACAGTCTTTGTAGTGTTCCTAATATGACAGAACTCCTATTGTCACAGTCATGGGCAAGTGAAGCATAGGAGATGGAAATCCTGGACATCTTGCACACTCCTGGTTTAGTGACACAGGGTAGAGCTGCTTCAGTTTGTTACTGTCTATGTGCAACCAAATAATCTGAGGAAGCAACTGAAACAGTCCCATGCCTTTTTCTGAGTGCACAAATGTCTACAGTACAATGATGACAGCATATCTTCAGAGGGTCCCAGGTGAAGGAAGATTCTCACAAATCCAGCCCTACTTACCTTACAGTTTTGTGTCTAGAATTGCAAAAGTCAGATTGAGGAAGGCCCATAATTTTGCTGCAATCCTTTCAAAAGCACTGAAGTGTGCTTCTCAAAAATATTGTGCTAGAAATAGAGTTGAGAGTTAGTTTTAAAAATCATAAACATATGGTTTGGCTATTCTTAGATGAAAAGATAAATCAGGAAAAAATCATACTTGGCTTGAAAGTCATTTAAACATCAGCTTATATAAAATGTCTTCAATCTGTGTTAAATTCTATAGGGGAGTTCCTTCAGCTAATTATTTAATACATATCCGTACAAACCTAAGTATTCAGAGCAAAGAGATTCAGGTCTGGATTAGGAAATGCAAATCAGGTCCAGTAATATAAAGAGCAAAGCTAACACAAGATTAGCATAGAAGCTGCAAAACTAACAGGGGATTAACTTTCAGAAGAGCTTACTAGTTTATCATTATGAACAAAAAATATGACATAAAATTAAGACAAGAACAAGAATAACTGGGAGGGAAAACATGCAGGGTAAAACTACTAAACTGTTTCTGCAGTGAATATATTGCATTATATTTCTACGCACAGGCCTGAACACACACTTCACACCAGACCTACCCTGCATCCAACCAGGTGCAAGTCAAAGGTGCTTTTTAAAACTTTAAATAAATTTCCAAGCCTCAGCCACATTATTCAGCAGCTGACCTTCAAGTGCATTTCTGTCCAGGGTTAGTTGGAGTCCCATTGTAAACAGATAAAATGGGTTTGTCTTAGAAATCATAAACACAGTTGGGCAGACACCTAGGCTACTTGCCTGATACTACTTATATTCCCAACACACACACACACACACACACAAAAAAAAAGAGAAACCAGAATGACCCACTAGTCAAAAGAAGGGTGTACACTTGAGAGGTACTAAGTACAAGAAATCAGAAGTTCTACGAATAACAGATCATAGAAATAAAATGTTAAAGCAGTGATGTCCTAAGGAATGCTGGAAATGATGTGAGTGCAACTAAAATTTTTCCTGAAATGTGGAAACTAGCACCAAAATTTATTTTGTCTTCAGAATAGTAGAACTCCATTGGTTGTTACTTCATAATTTTTAGTTTTATCTTTATTTGTTCATATTATAATTATATCTCAAATTTTGAAAAAAAACCAAGCTCAATATGCTGAACTGTACTATCTAGTACAGTTCCAGTACATGGCAAGTTTGGAGTCACTGAGAAAAATGAATTCAGTTCAGAGGGAGTCTTGCCCTAAATCATTATCAAGGTTTTCCTTCTGCTTCAATGGGAGGGACCATTCACATTTCTTTACCTCTGCTCTATAGAGTGTGGAACTGAGAACTGATTGTTCTTGTGACTACCAGACATACCCAACCTAACTCTCATACTACCTGCACTGGTTTTATTTTAAGATATTGGTTAGACCTGCTTTTTAAAGTTTTAACTGTCATCAATTACATACTGGTTTCTGTTCCAGAAGTAATAGCAAAGTTACAACACATAAGGGATCTGGAAGATAATTGCAGTGAATCTCAGGCTCTTGCCCAACCTACAACAAAACTGCAGTCCCTTAGAAAGTAAAAGATTGGAAGAAATAACATCTATACACTGCAAATGAATTAGGAAACCTTCTCTTTACGAAGCTGGGAGTATAGATAAAGCATAGTTTTAAAAGAAAATTGAATGTCACAATTTGTTACAGCCTGCCACTACCATAGTGGATACATGTGAAACATCATATGCATTCATTTCTCTCCATCCAAATCAACTATTTTGTCCTTAACTGTATAAAGAGTTAACATACTTACTTGGTGTTTATTTTACTCCTAATGAGAGGCACTTGTATTTTTAAATATTTTAAACGTTAAAATTTCAGTGTCATCATCCCAGTCTTGTCCTTAGATTGCAGACAATGCAAGTAGAGTACCATGGAAGTTCATGTACACATTTCTGATGATCTGGACTAAACTCACTCTGAAATATTTGCTCCTCACAAATATTTCAATGAATCATACCTGTAACAGATGAATTAGCAGCATCATGAAAGGATACTGAAGTAAATCTGTGCACCTAATTCTCCACTGACAGCACCTTGTAAAGACCTTTAAACCAATGTGAAGGGCAAATTGTTTACCATCCATATTAGTAGGCTGTTGTTACAATGCAGTTGGACAGCTGTAAATTAAAATTATCCACACAAATTTACTTGCTAGATTAATTACATTTTCCAATTTAATTACGCTGACATAATATCTGTGACAGGCATATTGCACATTATTTCACTTTTGGGTAAGTCAGTCTCAAACCATTCATTCTTGAAGTCCTATTATTATTATGACTGCATTAAACTGAATAGTGTGTTTGTGCTGGTGTCACACCTGGATGGTGGCAGGTTAAAAGGGGGAGATGGTTCTGTTTACCAGCATATCTTCCCTCTGCTGCTACAGATAACTAACCTTAAACACAAGTGTGCCTGCTTATTTTACTCAGAATTCTGTGCTTACTACTACTAAAACACAGAGTTATACCTTCAGCTTTTGAACTGCTGCACTATCTTTAAAATGTAAAAATATAACTTTAAGTCAAAAGAAATGGCATGGAATTTCCTGTGGAACCTGTGAAATTACTGCAACTGACCTTGTTGAAGTTCCGTGGCATGTAGGCATCTTAATCTTGTAGGCTTTACTGACAGTCTCCTAAGATTCTGGAAAACAATTTCAAGCTGACAGCAGTTAAGCTTCCAATAGCAAAATCACCTGTTTCTATTCAACTATGTTGTAGCTGCTACAGTTATAAGGCTCTGCCACAACAGTCACAGAATATGGCATCAGAGAGTAACAGAAGACAGCAGAGTTATTAAGAGAAATCTGAAACATGGATTTTTAATCCCTTAACATATGGTTGGTGAAGATTTCAGAGACTATTTTCAGAGTTTGAAGTCTCCTTTATGTTGCTGGATAGTCTTGTCCTAAGTAAAGCTGTGGGTATTTTGCATGCTTTGTTGAGTACTCAAATTCAACTTCATCCCAGCTTTTTTTCCTACCCCCATAGCACTCCTGAAAGATAAGAGTCAATAATGCCACTCCAAGGTAACACATTGTTATGAAATCACCTATTTATCAATACTTGTTTGGGTGATTCTGGGGTACTCTCAATACTATGTGAGCAACAATGACTCTCACTGATTCTTCATGTGGTGCAAATACTTCTAGGATTGTCTGCTGGCAGTGAGCTTGAGCTCATCAGACCAAGTACATGGTGCAGTTGCAGGAACATGGAGCACTAGGCACCTTAGCTCACTGATGCCAATGGCAGTTTTTTTCTGAGACCACTGCCACCTTCAATTCCCTTCAGAAATTCAGAGGTACCTCATTACTCAAAAATAACTCATTGGCAAGGCAACATATTTGAACTGTGTTCTTATTACCATCCACATGAATACATCTCTTAATTTACCCTTGCATCATACAGTGTGGTTTTGGTGCTTCATTCCTTACAAGATAATTGAATAGAACTTGGACCAGACTGAGGTGCTGATGGTACAAGATGCCTTTACTACAGACTTTTAATACAATTCCTTGCTGCACAATCTAAATCTCAGTGTGGAGGGATTCTGAATGGTATGCATGAGATTTTTCTGTTGGTATTTTCCTACTTATGTGCTTGTTTCAATTTGCTAACCTGATGATATCTTGATATCTATTGATATCTTGATATATTTTTATTTGAATATTTCACATTAAAAATCAAAAAATATGGAAGTACAGCCAGCTACTTTCTAAATATGTCTACCTGCTTCTTGAACACATGCTTGACTAAAAACTGGGGTGATACAAGCACACATATGCTATATTTGCACATTGGTTTTGTCTGTAAGTTTTTTGGTTTTTTTTCTTATGACCTTCGGAAAATCTCTGTGCTAAATATTGTTATACATAGCATAACACAAGAGAAAAAGATGCAACATTGTGTGGTTTTGTTATACTCAGAAACTATAGATAAGAGAGTACTATGAAAGAAAAATAAGCAATTTTCATCCCAAAGTTCCATATTAAAAAATTTGGGATGACAACCATAAAATCATAAATGGTCTAGTGAAATCAAGGCAAGTGGCAATAACAGCTGTTTCAAAATTAGTCAAAATCTTTGGTTTTTTTTCAGTTATTGAAGACACTGTATATCCATGTGGATTATATTTAGCTTTTGGGGAAATTATATTTTTGGTGAATAAAGTTAACTAAATCTAATAAATTTGGTCTTTTGACAGTTTTTTATTACATACAGCAACAGATTCAACAAATTAGCATGAAGTTACTTCGAGTAAGTCAGTTTAGAACAGCTACTTGTCATATTATCAGAACATCTGTTAATAAAGAGTCATCAAATCAGGATGCTTCTGGTGGAGCTCTGCAGACAGCAGCTGAATGCTACTATTGAATATTTTTATTACTATTATAGAAAAAGAAGTCCTTAGACACACTGCTGACAAAACTTGGAGATTGGTGATAATAACAGATAATAACAAAACAATCTTGTTCAATCAGATCACATAGCAGGCTGAAGATAGTAATGCAAACAAAGTTTTATACATCTCTAAAGAAGAATTGCAGTCCTTGTTCATGGACAGAGGGATCCTGAAAAGGATTTATAAGAGAAAACCAGTTCACAATAAACTCAGTGCAATCTGATCCTTGGCTGTAAACGAAGGAGTGGGGATATAATCTCTAAGGGTGATGTGGCTGAGTGCAGCATTGGAATACTATGCATTCTGCTGCCTTCATGTTTAACAAATTGGTGAAGGCAGAGAAAAGAATCAAAAATCACTGAGTGCTGAGAAAATGCCTTAGAGGAAGAGACTTAATCTGTTTAGCATGTCAAAAAGAAGATTGAAAGGTGGCTTGACACAATGCATAAGTATTTCCTTGAGGAGCAGATACCTGGCATTAAAGATTTTTCTACCTCAGCAAAGAAAGGCTTTAATAAACCATAATAAGTAGAAACCTGACACAGTCAAGGTAGAAAGAAGACATGCATTTTTAAAAAGAAGGATGCTTATGCACTGACTCAAACTGATGCAAAGAGACAGAATCTAACTCTTGATTTTTGGTACAAGACCAATTGTCCTTTCATAAAATAAACTGTTGATATCAACTGGCTGAAATTCAATGGCAGATGTCATACATAAGGTCACAGTAGATGATCCAATGCTTCCTTCTGGCTTTAAACATAAGTGAAAAAATACCTTTCCCCAAACCCCTATGAATATCAAGTATCAGAAATGCAAGCTAAATGGCATCTGCATTTAGTGTGTTTCAGACTAGATGCTACTAATTAGTTTAATTAGTAGATGATAATATGCTACTACTTCTTTGAAGGTTGAACTCTACAGTTATAAGTCTGAGTAGAACATTATGGCAAACAGAGCTACTTGATGTAGTATAATCAACTCAAACAATGGTATATAAATTAAGTTAGAGTCTTAATGTGATGAGGCCAAAATCTGAGCAGCAATAGCCACATGCAGTAAAATATAGTTCTGTATCTGTCCCACCAAGAGCAAGTCACTTTTATCCTTCATCAAGTCAGCAAGCAGATAACCTGTAGATGAGGTTTTACCACACATATTCCATTGTCTAGCAGTATAGTTGCTCTGACTCCTTATGCACATCCCACCTGCTAGAACACTAAATACTTTTTTCAGCAGAAGAATCTAGTGCATGCAAAGGGCCAAGTCCTTTGAAAAGGAACTTCATGCAACTGTTTGAGAGCCCAGAAATACTCAACAGATCATGAGTGATTGTACTGCAGTGCTGTCAGGTCTCCTGCATCAGGAGGCTGGTATCAGCAATTCCTGGCTCCCAACTAATGCACCATGTTATGTACTCTCCACCACATAATAGAATGCCAAACTCATCAATGGTGATCAGTCAAAACTATTCAAAACTTTGATTTAAATACTGTAAATTAATTTCAGTCCTCCTTCTTCTTAACTCTGTGCTGTTCTTTTGCCTCTGGTTGCTGTTTCTGCATTAAAATGTAAGAATTGATCCATTATTTGGGTGAGTTAGCCATATAAACCATGAGAAAATCAACATCCTCAACAACCCCCTCTTTTTTAGTAGACAATAAACCCTTAACTGGGTGTCCTACCTTATACTATCCTATAATACTAGTACAGGGAGTCTTATAAAAGAACATCTGGAAGCATTTGCAAACCATAAGAAGACTGAGGAGGATTTGATTTCAGTTGTTATTCATGTAAAACAATCTTATTAGGTTAATTCTATGAATAGAATGCACTATATTGTGTGAAAAGAATTAAAGTAACAAAAGAGCAAAAGTCAAAATTCTTATGGTGATGTATTTCTCTGTGACCAAATCTAAAACCTCATGTGATAGTAGGTCCTAATACTTAGAAAACAATTTTTCATTAATAGGTTTGTCTGATTTAAATTTGAAGCTTCCGGGCACATAAAATTAGCTTGCTGGTGGTCATAATGGATTTTAAACCCTGTGAAATTAACAGGAATTTTTGGCAGCTATTTATTGCTATATCAGAGTAATCCTGAATGAAGAATAAAAACTAGTAACTATCTAGTTAAGTCCTGTACAGAAAAAATATAATTAAATTTTTGCATTATGAGTATCTCCAAAACAAAACATGAATGCAAGGACTATATATTCACCATTAGGATTGTACTTTACATAATGTCTTGATAGTAATTGAGTTTATTTTAATGACTTTTGAAACATTTAATTGAAGTATTTCTTATGTCTGAGTTTAAAGTACAAGCACAGTTTTTAGAGAAATTATTTAAAAATAGACACAATAAAAGATTATTCCTATGTCTGTATAGTGAGGTCCAGCACATCTCAATTTCAGAAGCAAGTACAAGACTTCATAAGTAGATTTTGACGAGCAACTCCATGACCAGAATTAAAGGGTTCATAATCAATATCTAAATTGCATGTTAATGACTAAGCTTAAAGACTTCAGAAACTAATGCAGGAAATTTGCCCTTGGGAATAAGTTGAGACATTGCTTAGTTTATTTCTAGAGGTATTTACTATTAACTTAAGGTTTTTCTCAGCAATGCCTCAAGGGCAAATGAGTAAATCAAGTGTGTTTCCATAATTTGCATACAAGGTACCTTCTAATTAAGAAGGTATTTAGCCATAAAGCCAAGGCACTTGAATGCTGCTTGGGTAATTGATCTCCAAAGTGCATCACCTAAGTTCTCTCCTCTACATATTTCAAGTTGGCTTACAAGAAGAATTCTTCTCCCAGTTCCCTTTGGGAGCAGTCTCACAATCCTAGAAATGTAGCAAAGGAGAAATCCCTGTGCTCCACCGAGTCCAAAGGCTACAATTATGCAATGTCCTTATGCAAGCCTCTGGATGAAAAGAAAAAGTTGATTCCCTTCTCTCTCAGCATACATCTGCATAATTTCTGGGCAGAGTATGGCCCCTTGTGAGGTAATATACATCTGCTTTGCAAGAAAACCATTGTTCCTGGTTTAGCAGCATCTTTGAAGGTGTTTGCCCGTGGCAAAAGGAGTTGTAGCTCTTAAAGAACGATTGCAATGATCACCACAATTACCAGTGAGCATGCTGGGGCCCTAGCAAGACTGATTCTGGATTATCAAGCCTTCACTGTAAGGCTGTATAGCCTCCATTTCTACATGAATAAAGATACTGTCGGCTGAGGACTGTAAAGCATCTCTGCCTGTGAAACAATGCAGACAGACTGTAATGGTTCAATCATTAACCTGTTATAGAAGTTAAAATGGGAATCACTTGTGCCTTATTTTCTCCTCTAAAACTAATGGACTGACCTCTTTGAGTGCACATTCCAAAAGGCACATGGGAAATGCAACTGAATAAGAAAAAAAAAATCTCACTTTCATGCACTGTCTGGAAAGACATCTAAAAGATGCAGCTTTTACTTTAGAGCAGATTAATGCTGACCTCTTACTGCCCAACCTTTAGTACTATATAGAATTTTTCTTTTTATGTAGATGTAATAGAAATAATAGTTATCATTTTGATGTAATTCTACCCTAATAAAAATGAAATAGTGTGTATGTAATTAAGCAAGATTTTGTATAAATCCTTTCCTTAATGGTTACTATGGAAGATACTGTAATTGGCTCATGATAAAATGAAAAATTTCTATCTTTCTTAGAAGAATAAGTGATAGGGAAAGTGATGTTTTAATGGCTTATGGATTATACAACTACTTTACCAATTTTCTAAAACAACCCCTACTAAAGAGAAAAGAAAAAGTTTTTTTTAGCTTACATCTTCAAATGTGACAAGGCAACTCTTTTAAGATTTACATGAAGTTAATTTCCACTAGTTTAGATTGTGATTGTTATTAGCTAGCTAAATCATTGTTAGCTCCTAGCCTGCATACTCTGAATGTATGCCAAAGGCAGACATATGTCATAATATGAATTACAGGATCCATCTGAGCAGTGTACACCTAGAGTACTAAGGCCACGGGGTATTAGCTCATGTCTAGATTAAATGTATTTTACTAATCTGTTGCATTAAATAAAAAACTCAAAACAAACCTGACCATTGCATGCAGAGTCGAGCCTTTCAATTTGAGTCTTTCTATTCCCTTGCTCTTCTGCTTTGGAGACAGCATAGACAGAGATGTCTGCCTTTACCTGCTGGCTCACACACTCAGGACAGGGAAAGTTTAAATCTATGTAAGTTTGTAAATGCTCATTATGAGTGCCACTGTGTGGAAGTAGCATCCAGCAGCTAGTGCTGCAAATTACAGCCCTTGAATGCTGTATATTTACACCCACCTGCAGACAAGCACCCATAATTCTTTTAATATAACTGCTAGGGTGAAAATGTCTTCAACCTTCCCCTTGTTTAAAATGTCTTTTTGAGAGGCGTTGCACAGACTACAGTTGTTAATGCCAAGACAAAAGAACACAAATATCTCCACCTTTGAGGTGAGGACATAAATGCAAATTGAATACCATCTTTGATAACTCAAAGGAAGCCCTGAGTGTGGAAAGTTCTTTCTTTACAAGAGTACAGGATAGGTTGCCAGTCTGCTAAGCACTGTCTTCTGTTACATACTGTTGCCCAATAGACCCTTGATATTCTTGAAACAACATAGGAGGTTCCCTGAAGATGAGAAAGTTTCAGTCCCTAGTAGGCTTTTATCTACTTCACCTAACATTTATAGCAAGTTTCAAATATTGCCCAGTGACAAGCAACTGCTCCCAGAGTCTCATAGTCTCATAGTTTTTTGCTTCTAGATAAGCATTAAGACAATCAGAGGTTTCTCTGCACTCTAGGTTTTGCTTTTGCTATTCAGCTCTGTGATAGTATGGTGCTACCAAGGAGAGGTTTCTTGATTCAACATTTGCAGAAATGGAAACTGTGACTCTTTCATGTCAGCAGCCCTAGTAACACCATTCCCCAGGTTCTTTATTACATCAAATATAGAATTTTGAACTGGGTATTTAATGCAACTTGTTTTTTACTTAAAATTGATTATTATATTCATAAAAATCAAATACTTTATTTCTTAAGCCATCCACAGTGCTGTTTCTATCCAATGCTGCTGTTGTCATGGTTTCATTAATTGTGGGGTTTGGCTTAACTCCCATGGGCAGCTCAGCAGCACACAGCTGCTTGCTCAGCTCCCACCTCCCAGTGGGATGGGAGAGAGAATGAGAAGGGTACAAGTGAGAAAAGCCATGGGTTGAGACAGAGACACACTAATATGTAAAGCAAAAGCTGCATTCTGAGAAAAGCAAAATAAGTAATTTATTCACTGCTTTACATCAGCAGGCAGATGTTTGTCCATTTCAGGGAAAGAACAGCTTTATCACATGTAAAACAGTCACTTAGGAAGACAAATGCTGCAGCTCCAAATGTCTCTCCTTCCTCCTTCTCCCCCTCAATTTTATTGCTGGGCATGGTATTGTATGATAAAGGATATCCCTTTGGTCAGTTGGATTCAACTTCTTGGCATCCCCAGCCTACTCCCTGGCAGGGCAACGTGAGAAGCAGAAAAGGCCTTGAAGCTGTGCAAGCCCTGCTCAGCAATCATTAAAATACCCCTGTATTATCAAATCTGTTTTGATCACAAATCCAGAAACACTTCACTATGCCAGCAACTATGAAGAAAATTAACTCTATCCCATCTGAAACCAGCACAATCTCCACTCCTTATTCTGCACCATTTAGGTCATCCTCAGGTCCCACACTATCCAGTAAATTTTCATTAACCATCAATTCCCTTGCCGTCTTTTGATTTATATGGGTATATACTTGGTCCATGGGGCACTCCTGAAACCTGTCCACTGAATATATTTAGACCATGCCTTGGGGCTCCATCTGTTCTGGTGGTCACTTGGGACAGGAGAGGTGGTGTGCTGTGTGACATTCCTGAGAACCAAAGCCAAGTCTGTTCAGGTCACTGCTGCATTTCAACTGCTTCTTATAATGCTTCTCCTCCTTTAGTTCAGGTGGCTTCTACTATAGTACATAGCATCTGTCAGCCTGCTGCAAGCTAGGGCATACCTTGAACCGTTCTATGAAATCTGTGTCTGTGATCTGGCTTAAATTTCTAAACAAGTGATGGGTTCCATAGGTGATGAGAAAATGCCTAACACAGTTACTTCCATTTCCACAAACTGGAAACAGGCCTGTAGAGCAGATAATTATGACAATATAGCAGATAATTATAAGCAGATAATTGTTCACATGCAGAATAAGATAAGAAGTGAGCTTGTGCTGTCATTGCCAGTGAAATAAGTGAGATAAATATACTTTCCTTTTGTGAAGAAACATAAATAGAAAACTATAGAACGTCCTTCTCACTAGTAGTGAGCATATCTAAAAAATGCTAAAGAAGTCCATATGGATCCCCTATACTAAGCATTACAGGAATTAAGAAAGAAAGGAGGAAGGGGGAAAAGGCACCAAATGTTACATTATTTTTTTGAAAACTAAAAAAGATGTTTATATTTATTTGAGAATACTATTTGAAGTGTCAATGGGGTTGCTAATACAATTGGTTATTCCCCTGTCTAATTTCAAATTAAAATTGCACACTATATTTGAAAGGCTGTAAGAAATCAGAATCTGATCTGCACTTGATGTGAACTGGGAAGCAGTTGAGTTGTACGAGGGAAAGCTATTAGTTTACAGCTGTTCAAACAAGTTAAAGCAGTATTTACAGCTAACTAAAGTGTGACCTGGAAGAACTGCACCCATATCAGCAGAAGGTTAGAAATAAGAGCTGCTGAGCCTTTCTCTGAACAGGGGTTAATGCATATA
>NW_008687637.1:6439-7268 GCF_000695815.1 Acanthisitta chloris | reverse complement strand
CTCTCCCCGGGGCAGTGCTCGGGGCTGCGCTGAGCCCCTCATCATGCCACTGCTGGACTTCTTCTGGGCTTGCTTCAAAAGAGCCAAGGTAAGGGAGCACTGTCTAACCGTGCCCATCCCCTGGCACCCTCCAGTCTCAGAAGGCTCCGGGAGGGTCGGCAGGGAGGTGTCCTCAGTGGGGCTCAGTGGGTGGTTGCTGTGGGGGTGCTGTGCCTCTGCCCCATAGGGAGATGAATTTTGGCTGGAGCACATTTGGGTGTGTTGGTCACACTCTGCCTGTCGCAGGGTCACCGCGTCCCCCTGCCAGCAGCCCTGGGCAGGCAGGGCGAGCACGTGTGTGTGTGTGTGGCACTGTATCCCTCTGTGTGTGTGTGTGTCTCTGTATCCCTCTGTGTGTGTGTGTGTGTCTGTGTATGTGTCTGTGTGTGCCCTCAGCCCCCCGAGGTGCTCAGCGCGTGCCAAGGGTCCCTGCTGTGCCTGGCTCGGGTGGTACAGCCAGGCTGGAACACCCCTCCAAACCCAGAGGCTGGGGTTGCTCCTGTGGCTGCAGGAGCTGTGTTGGCTGACCTGGAGGGCTGAGTGGGATGACAAAGGAGCAGCAAGGCTGGGGCCCCCAGGTTTTAATTTCCTGCAGCTCTCGTGGCATCTGGTATTTTTCATTGGGGTTTAATTCCTCATCTGTCACCTCAATAATGAGTGACTCTCCCTGCCTGCCCCTGTTGCTGGGTGGGTTTGTTTTATCCCAGCCTATGCAGTGTGGTGGGAGGTGAGCTGGGGAGACCGTGGAGGAGTTGTGCGTGTGGATTTCAGGAGCTTCAGGTTGGGAAAC
>NW_008687637.1:6081-6343 GCF_000695815.1 Acanthisitta chloris | reverse complement strand
AAAATAGTGGAGTCTAAAAATGACATTTGTGAAATTCATTAGTAATACTAGTGGCTGTCTTGTCCCTGCTGTCTCCAGAGAGCTTAGCTGTCCTCGCTCGCCCTGCTCGTCCCCACGCGCTGTGTATTGGCCTTGCCCTCGAGCTGGTGGTGGCACAGACAGACCCCAGGTCTCGTGCCCCTCCTTGCAGAGCTGCAGCTCCTCAGGGCTCCAGCCCGTGCTGGCTCCAGTGCCCGTGAGCTCTGGTGATGGTGGAGGCACC
>NW_008687637.1:0-6003 GCF_000695815.1 Acanthisitta chloris | reverse complement strand
CTCTCTGGGTCACCCTCAGTGGGCATCACTGGCCTCGAGTGGGGCTGAGGCTTCAGCCTGGCTCTGCTCTCCTCCCCATGCCAGTGCTGCTCAGCTCCTCACCACACACAGCTGAGGAGAAACCTGCCGAGCTCTGTCTGGGGGATTAAAGCTTTCCAGCCTGAGTGAGGGGGAGCTGTGCTGGCAGAAGGTTTCATGGGAAAAAGGAGAAGCAGGAACAGACCTATGCCGAAGGAGCTGGAGGAACCTGCTGCCCCCTTGAACGGGGCAGGCTGCGAGCTGGCAGCGATGACTGCCCTGCTGTGGCACTCTCGGGCAGGGCTGCAGGGGAAGTCCTGCATCAGGGACACGGCTGAGCCTCTCTCCCGGGGCATCCCCAGCCCCGGGCAGGAAGAGGAGTCCCGGGGGGGCCGTGGGAACGGTCGGCTCAGCAGCATCGCGTTCCTGCTGCGATCCCCAGGCACCTCTGGCCCCGTTCGTGGAGCTGCAGCCATGCTGGAGGTCTCATCTGCACCCACACGGGCCGGGGAGGGCTCCGCTCCCCTTGGTGCTCAGGAGTGGGCACTCTTGGCCCCTCCACCTCTGCGGGTGCTGCTGTCTCCCACGTGCTGCTCCGTGTCTCCTGGCTCCTCTTGGGAGCTACAGTGGGCACATGCTGGGCACACCATGTTTGCCCAGTGCTGGGGCCGTGGCTACTGCTGGTCTTTTAAAGCCAGCAGGGCCGATGCCGTCGGGAGAAGCCTCTGCCAGAGCCCTGCTTGTCCTCACAGCTGGAGCAGCACAGCTCCTCTGCAGGAGAGGGAAGGATGGAGAGGGGACCAAGCCCAGATGTAAAGGGTAGCAGTCCACGAATGTGAGAATCAAAATTACAACAAAGTGATTTCTGTTCTGTTTTCTTTCTTTTCACAGAGTTTCACATTGCTAGAAGATAAAAAGGATGCAGGTAAGTTGTGCCAATGGTTTTTGGGACACGAATGTTGTTCTGTGGGGTGGGCAGGGGTCACAGGGATGTCCTCTTGCTGGGCCTCTGGGCTCTTCTGCCAGCAGTGTGATTTTCCCCCAAGCTGTTATTTTCAAAGGGATAAATTATTAATTTCAAAGGGGTATCTTTCCAAAGGTACCTTGGTTCCCTTTCAATTCCTCTCCTCTTTGTGGCGATCAGCTTTGTGTTCTGCAGATAACCTCATGCAGAGGTCTAGAGCCATGGCACAGCCATGGCACAGGCAGGAGGGTCTCCCTGGCTTGGAGCCCCTCAGCTTTGTGTGTCTGTGGTGTCTCACCCTGACTGTGGGGCAGGAGGGACTCGTGGTGCATCTCCAGGCTGATCCCTGGGGATTGTGTGTGGCTCCCTGAGACCAAAACCTCTGCCAGGGCAGAGGGACGGGCTGGGATCAGGACTGCCCTGCCCTGGGGGGCTTGTGGGTGCTGGGGAGGCTGGTGGTGCTCTGCAGGAGGAGGAGGAGGAGGGAGTGCTGGCAAGGCTGTGAACCAGGGATGGGGCAGGAGGGTAGTGGTCCTGCCTCTCATCCCCCTTTGTGCAGTGACAGCCCCAGAACCAAACCTGGCCCATCCTGCAGGCAGCCTGTGGGCACTGGCTCTGGTAGCCCTGGAGTGGGGTGACCTGGAGCTTGAGTGGCTCTGCTGGTCTCAGCACGGGGCTCATCCCCATGGATGGCAGCGCTGGTGCCGGAGCAGGACGAGTGGGGCTGTCTGTGCTAGACGGAGCCTCAGCACCATGAAAAGGGAAACCCAATAAGCAGGGAGCCTGGGGCTTGTGCCTGGGGTCTGCAGGCAGGTCTCTGACTGGAGTGTGATGCTCTGAGGGTCTCTAGTTTTCATCCACATAAGGGTTAGGTGAGCTGTGAGCATGCCTGGGAGAGCCTGGGAGCACAGGAGAGCTCTGGGCAACAAAAGGTGCTTTGTGAAGGAGCCCCAGAGGTATCTTGGGTGGTCTCTGGCCCTTTCACAGGAGAGATTAAGAACATGAATGTCAAGAGCTTGTTAAAAACGGTTAAAGAACCTGTGCAAGGGAAGGGACAGGGAAGACTCCTATGGATCACACTGTGACTGGGATTCTGTGGGAAAAAATGTTGGTAAGTTTTTAACCCTTGGTTAAAAGTGCCTGTAAAGTCTCAGTCTGTCCTGCTGGGGGCTCAGCACAAGCCCAGCTGACTGAGGTTTTGGAGCCCTGGGAAGGGACCAGGGTAGGTGTTTTCTGTCCTCTTTGCTGATCATCCCCAGAAGGTGTTGACCAAAGGCAGCACTTCAGGAGGCATTCAGGCCCTGGGCTCAGGGACACCATTCCCTTCCCTGGTGATTTTCAATCTTTGGATAGGACAAGAACCTCACTCCACACATGGTGGCATGAGGCAGAGTGGAGTTGGTTCTGGTTTATTCCAGTAGCTGTTGGGAAAGTGTTTCTCCTGGCTCTTCCATCAGTTGCCAGAGCCTGCCTGTGATTCCCCCTACAGCACTGCTACTCTCCCAGCACACCTGGCAAACTCCCTGAGCTGCTTTCCAGGCATGGATGGGCCTATTCCCACCTCCCAGGACCTGCTCCCAGCTCCCAGCCCCATCCCCTTGTTGCTGTGGCTGTGTTGCCACATCCCCTTCCCCAAACACCAGCTGGACAAGGTCACTGTGGCCAAGGTCACAGGGATGCCATGGCAGCTCCTGCAGGAGTGATGGTGGAAAACAACTTGGATTTGTTATGCCTTCTCCAAGGTGATGTTTCAGCCAGAGAACATGGAGACTTCCATCTCCCTACTGTCCGTCCCATTGCCCTGCCCCATGGCAGGACCCCCTGGACCACCCTCCGGCAGCACCCCTGGCTGGGTGGGACACAGTGCCTCTGCATGGCCCTGAGCCATCCCTCTGGAGCAGTCCCAGCTGGGCCAGATCTCCATGGATTTCCTAACCCTCCACTTCCTCTCTAACATTCACTTCCCATGCCATTGTTCTGGATTCAGCAAAAAGGAAATGCTCTCAGACTGGCCAGGCACATAGAACCACCCTCCGGCAGCACCCCTGGCTGGGTGGGACACAGTGCCTCTGCATGGCCCTGAGCCATCCCTCTGGAGCAGTCCCAGCTGGGCCAGATCTCCATGGATTTCCTAACCCTCCACTTCCTCTCTAACATTCACTTCCCATGCCATTGTTCTGGATTCAGCAAAAAGGAAATGCTCTCAGACTGGCCAGGCACATAGAAACTGCTTCCTCTTATTCCTGCTTTTTTTTTCAGGCTCCTCCAGAAGGGCTCCAGAGGTCTCTGCAGATGTCCCTGGGCAGTGGCTCCCGTGGCTGTGGATGGCAGGGATGGAGCTGGGGGCTCCTGCCAGCACAGCCAGGCAGTGGTGACTCTGCCTGTTTCAGGGTGGCTCCTGGGGCTGGACGTGGTCAACTAATGGGGAAGAGCAGCATGAGGGACTCAGCTGAACTTTTGCCCCTGCATGAAATAATAAGGTTGTATTTACCCAGCATCTGGATTGCTGAAAATAACCTGCTAAATTTAGCTGTTGTTGATGTGTTGTCACAGCTGAGCTGTTCTCCTTTCCCCACACACAGCAAAGCCTCCTGCGCTGGCTCGGGGAGTCTGTGGCTTGAGCATGAGGCCTCTGCTCCTTGCCTGACGTGTGTGCAGTGCTCTGGGGAGAAACAGGGGCTGGGTTCTGGTTTTGTCATTGCCTGGGTGGGCTGGAAGGGAGAAGGACGTGGGGTGGCAGGGACTGTGCTGGGAGAAGTGGGTGTGCAGGGACCACTGCTCTCAGCTCTGGGGCCACATTGCAGCTGTGGCATCAGTCCCTGCAAGGCCAGAGGGGACCTGTGGGGTGGGAGGGATGCTGGATATGGTGGCAGGGACCAGTTCTGGGCACTTCTGGCTTGTGGGAAGCCGCTGCTGTTGGGAGGTGGAAAAGGCAGTCACAGGGCTGGGTGTGGGGCAGGGAGGTGGGAAGTAGAAAAGCTGAACCGAATGTGATTATTAGTGGTTTTGGTGGGACATGTGATGAGGGGATTCTGCCCTGCTCCTTCCTCCTGCTCTTCCCTGCCTGCCCAGGGTCAGGCTCAGCTGGGGAATCACACTGAAACACCAACCTCCATCCAAAAGCAATGCTGGGTCCCTCCTGGCTCTGTGCAACCCCCGGGATGGGCTCTGCCACTCCTTGGGGTGTTCCCCAAGTAGGAAGGAAGATGTTTCTCAAAAAGTTTGATTTTCCCTCAGTTACTGCCTCCATGGCCTTACTCCTGTGCCCTCCTCCCACTGGGAATGGATTTCTGCCTGGACAGTGCATGTGCTTTGTCATTAGCTCAGTAGTGAAAAGGTAAAAAGATACTTCCTAAACAAGAATTTATGCCCTGAAAAACCACCCTGTCAGGGCAACTGCAGAGCAGCTTGTGCCCCTTCCAGCATGTGTTTCCTCAGGAGCTGGGACAGCCTCTCCTGGGGTCCAGGCTCATCTCCAGTGTTCCCTTTCCAGCTCCTCAGAGCAGCCCCGAGGTGGTTTTGGAGCCGCTGAGCTGTTTGGAATATCTCTCTCCGTACAGGTCTCATTCCCCCGTGGGCTGAGCTGGGGCTAACACCCCACACAGAGCCAGGCTCTGCCCTTTCCACCTGCCCCCGTGGGTCACAGCCCAGGGGATCCATTGACAGTGGGTGCAGAAGGCTGACAGGGATGGCAGTTCCCCTATGAATCCATGGGACCAGGCACAGAGTTCCATCCTAGGGTAATCACCAGGAAGCTGCAGTGACATGGGCACACAGAGGACTCCTGGCAGTGCCTTGGCTGCAGCAGTTTTGAAGACCTTCTGTTTGCTCCTGTGCCACCTTTTTGCCCTCTGAGGAAGACTCAGGGTGCTGGGTGTGCCCTCCCAGCCTCTCCAACCCTCTCCCTGAGGGCCAGGCAGGTTGTGGAGTGCTGGTGCCACCGTGCGCGGCTCCCGAGAAACCAGGGAAAACGGGAACTGGCAAAAAACACTTTAAAAGAAAGCCAAAACCCACTTGGCCCCACTTTGCTTTTCCAATAAACAACCGTGAGGAAACTTTGCCAGAGGCTGGAGCCCCCCCAGACTCCAACTGAGGCTGTTTCTCCTCCTTGTGCCCCTCTGCCTGTAAAGGTTCTAGCTCTGACTCCCAGCAACTGTTTCAGTGACAGAACCCCCTCCCCCAGGTCAGCTCCATCCTCCTGGAGCTTTAATTCCAGGGCTGGATGTTTTCCTGTTTCCTGTAGCTAACAAAACACAGATCCCCTCTCTGGGCAGCAGGATCCACTCACGAATCAGGGGATTTTCCTTTGAAGGCCGGAAAGGAAGAGCCTGGGTTAGACAGAGGGTTTTCCTGTGCTGGAGAGCTGCAGGATGTGTGGGAAGTGCAGGGAATGAGCTGGGAAAAGGCCCCTATGGCCATCTCATGCCTGGGATGGTGCCAAGTTTCTCTCATGGCAGCAAGGAGTGATTGAGACCAACTGGAAAGAAATTGCAGGGAGGAAAGTACGTTTCTATCTGTGCATTTCTGTTTATCTATCAGGATGGTTTTGCATATGAGGCTAAAAGGTTGAGAGGGAACTTCTGAGTGTAATCACTTCCCTGAAGTGATGCGAAAATATATTGAACTGGCAGAAAGGTTCAGCTGGGCGATGCGTTTGCTTTGGGCAGAGCTTTGACATGCCAGCTGCCTCCAACATGTGTCTCGAGCAGCCCCTGTGCCCTTCTGGGGAGGACCTGGAGCAGCCAAGGGGCTGTGGGAGCCTCTTGCACTGTGTGATGCTTGTGGGGGTTTGTTTTCAAAGCGGGAGAGGTCAGACGGGGAAAAAGCCATGCGAGGTGTTCCAGGCCGGTCTGATCATGTTCACTCCTTCTCCTCTTCACGAGGAGCCTCTGAGCCCCGCCCGGAGTGTCCGCAGGGCTTTGAAGACGGGAGCGCAGGCAGGACCGGTCGGCCGTGACTCAGCTCGGGGGATGCAGGTAGAACACGCGGCTCAGCATCCCCTTGACCTGCGCCCCCGGCGG
>NW_008687636.1:4925-8604 GCF_000695815.1 Acanthisitta chloris | reverse complement strand
GACCTCAGGGGGATGGAGTAGAGCACGTGTCGGGGGAACGTGGGGTGACAGGGAGCCTGGGGACCCCAAAGGGGAGAGGGATGGTGGGCAGGGGGTGATGGAGACTCACTGGGGACTCTGGGGACAGTGGGGTGATGAGGACATGGGCAGTGAGGGCCCCGGAGTGATGGGGACCCTGAGGCATGAAGGGATGTTTGGGCAGCCTGGGGTGACCATGAGCCCAGGGCAGGGAGGGATGCTGGGGGGGCTGATGTGGACCTGAGACACCTGGGCAGGGGGAACAGGGAGTGATGGGGACCCTGGGGTGACAGGGACCCCAGCAGTGGGTGATGGGGACCCTGGGGTGATGAGGATGGATCCTGGAGAGGTGACAGGGACCCCTTTTTTTTTTGGTGGCAGGGGGTGTGACAGTCACCCAGGGTGATGAGGATCACTGGGGACACTGGTGTGAGGACTCAGGGGTGCCAGTCCCACCCCTTCCATGTGCCATGCAGGGCAAGGTGCAGATGTGGGTGGACATCTTCCCCCTCAGCCTTGGGCCCCCTGGGCCCCAGGTCAACATCAACCCTCGCAAGGCCAAGGGGTGAGTGAGTGGCCAAGCAAGCTCTGGGGGTGGGACAGGGCCATCCTAGGGCAGGAGGTGACACTTCCTTGCCCCCCCTCGAGGTATGAGCTTCGCTGTGTGGTCTGGAATGTGAGGGACGTGGATCTGGCAGACATCAACTTGTTTGGGCAGCGGATGAGTGACATCTACATTTCTGGGTGAGCCTGGGGAGGTGCCAGCAGGGCTGGGGACAGGGTGGCAGCAGTGTCTACTCACTCTGGGTGGCACACAGGTGGCTGGATGGGCTGCAGGAGCAGAGGCAGCAGACAGACATCCACTATCGCTCGCTGGATGGCAACGGAGCCTTCAACTGGCGCTTTGTCTTCCCCTTCGAGTACCTGGCAGCAGAGAGGCTCTGTGTCATCAGCCGCAAGGTGAGGGGTACCCCGAGGCTGGGCAGGGGGTGCTGGGGTGAGTGGGACACAGGGGACAGGCACAACACCCCTTTTTCCCCTCCCCACCACGGCAGGAGCATATCTGGAGCATAGATGAGACAGTGCTGAAGGTGCCACCCAAACTCATCCTTCAAGTCTGGGACAATGACAAGTTCAAAGCAGATGATCTTCTGGGTGAGACCCCATTTCCCTGCCTTGTGTCCCCTCCCAGCAGGGTGGGGGATACCCACAGGCTACAGGGAGTACCCACAAGTGATGAGGAGCACCCAGTGGTGATGAGGAACTCTCCTCTCCTCGGCTTTTCCCTGCAGGTGTCCTGGAGCTGGAGCTGACCAAGCTGCGCCATCCAGCCCACATCCCCAGGCTGTGCAGGGCCACCCCCGAGGAGCCCCTCCAGGGCTGCTGGCCCTGGTGCAGGGTCCCAGCCCCAGCCCTCCCCCCTCTCAACCTGTTCCGCAGGAGGCAGGTGCGGGGCTGGTGGCCCTGCACCATGCAGGAGGATGGCAGCCAGCGGCTCTCGGTGCGTGGGGGAGATCAGGGTGTCAGGTACAGCAATGATGGGGATGGCAGGGACAGACTCTACACCCCAACTGCCCCATGGTCCCTCCAGGGGAAGGTGGAGCTGAGCCTGGAGCTGTTGACTGCACAGGAGGCAGAAGAGAGACCGGCGGGGAAGGGTCGTGAGGAACCCAACAAATACCCAAGGCTGCTGCCACCTAAGTGAGTGCCTGGGGAGAGTGGGGAGGGACTGACAGGGGACAGTGTGTCTGAGCTCTGTGTCACCCCCAGGCGCCCGAAGACATCGTTCCTGTGGCTGCAGTCCCCAATCCACGCCCTGCGCTACGGCTTTCGCTGGCGCTACTGGGCCTGCATCTGCCTGGGGCTGGTAGTGCTGATCCTCTTCCTGCTCCTCAGCCATCCCTTTTCGGTGAGCACAGCGGGCAGGGACCCTCCACTCCTCCCTCCCTGGCTGTGAGCACGCCCTGAGCTCCCCTCCCTCTCTCCTCGCAGGGTTCTCTGACTATTAAGATACCGCAAAACCTCTATCCTTCCCACACGGAGCATCCCAGCACGGTGTATCCCCCAGACAAGGGGACAATGCAACCCTGAGCTGCATCCACAGGGAGTACCAGGGGCACAGACCCCCTGGCTAACCCCTTCCCTGCCTGCCAACCCTGCCCTGAGCTCCTCTCTCTCTCTTTCTCTTTGCTGGAGGATGTGGCCATGAAGCTGATCAACCTGCTCCAGAGCCTCATCCCAATGGTGCTGAGCATTCCAATGGTGCTGAGCATCCAGGGAGCACCAAGGAAACTGCTTGGCCACACCTCAGCATTAACAAAGCCATATCCAGCCACAACCAAAGCACTGTCCTCAGCTCTGAGGGGTGAGGAGGGACACCAACATGCCTGGGTAGTGCTGTGGCCAACAAGGGAAGATAGATCAATGTCACTTACCTAAACTGCTGTAAGGCCTTGGGCACAATCCCACTTGGCAAGCTCATCTCCCAGTGGGCTGGAAGAGTGGACAAGGAATGGGCTGGATGGGCACAGCCAGAGTTGTGGTCAAGGGCTCTGCGTCCAGTTGGAGAGAGGTGACAGGGGATGGCCTGGGCAGCACATAAGGAGGGAATTCTGCCCAGGTGTGAACCATTCCAGGGAGCCCCATGGCACCAGGACACAGCCCTCAACTCCCTCTGGCCCTCAGAGGAATCATTTTGGGGAAGAAATGCTACATCCAGAGGCCTCAGCAGTGACAAGGACCACAGCCATGTCACACACACACACACATCCCAGTGTTTATTCCCAGACACCAGTTACAGCTCCAGGGAGAGGCACACACGATTTGATCCTGCTGATCAGGCAAAAAAAAAAAAAAGGCAAAACACCAGAAAAACTCTTCTTCCACACCACACCCTCCATGGGCACTTGGAAAGCAGCTCCTACCTACCCCTGGGACAGTGTCCTGCTGGAACATCCCCAGCCACGTGTGCCCTCCCCTGGCCCAGGTACCACCACAATCCCCATGGGGATCCATCCTGGAATGCCATGGGCACTGATCCAGCTCCCCCAGGACTGCCTCGAGGAGGGCACTGCCATCTCCATGTCCCCAGAGCCACTGAGTCACCAGGGCACAAACTGACCTAGCATCTCCTTCTCCTGGGACCAGTGGTGGCCGGAGAAGTCACTGCCCAAAGCAGTCACTGAGGTAGGACTAACCTCGACTCCCAGCGAGGCAATGAGAGCTCTGGCTGCCAGGGAATCGCCCCCGGAGCCTTAGCTCCTCCTCCTCCTCCTCCTCGGATCCCGGGATGCAGCGAGCACCGAGGGGGAAGTGCTGCCCGAAGCCACGACACGACATGCAAACAGCCCCGGGGCGACAGCATGCTCGGCCAGGGGACACTGGCAGCAAAGGTGGGGAGCAGTGTCCCCCCAAAGCGGGGAGGGGGTGCAGCCAGGGGCTCCCCAGGGCAGGGACAGGCAGCCAAGCAGCTTCCCAGCCATCCTGCCTCATCTCTGGGGAGATCCATCAGCATCCAGCCCCGGAACACCAAACCTCAGCACCCAGAGGGCTGGCACGGCAGGTTCCAAGGGCAGGGCAAAGCAAGCTGGTGTCCACAGCCAGGCGATGGGGAGCAGCTGGAGAGGGATGAAGAGCTTGGAAAAGTCTCTCCTGGCACTGA
>NW_008687636.1:0-4894 GCF_000695815.1 Acanthisitta chloris | reverse complement strand
AATCCTGGCATCCCTCAGCCGCGGTGGGATGTCCCAGTGCCAACTCCTTCCCGAGGCACAGCCCTCCTGAGCCCTTCCCCAGCACGGTCCCCTCGGGGGACAACAGCTCATGGCACAGATCTCCATTCCCACCCAGAGCAGCTCTGGAGCCCTTAGGGACCAGCAGCCATCCCTGCTGGGATTCTGGGGGCACACGAGGGTCCCTGCCCCGAGGGTCAGTCAGTCCACCACGCTCTGGCCAGGCTGGGATGGGTGGGAGTTGGGATGTGGCTGGCAATGCCCAGCAAAGGACCATCCTGGGGTTTCCCCAAGTCAATAGAAATGTTTCCGGCTCTGCTCCTGCCACTTGTTGTAGATGATGATTCCGATGACGATGGCGAAGACGATGGCGACGAGGGAGAAGAAGACGATCAAGAAGAGAGCAAGGCCACTCATGGGCTCCAGTGGTGCTTCCACTGCATGGGAGAGGAGGGAGGGAAACAGCCTGTGAGTGCCCAGAGAGCTCAGCACCCCAAAACCACCCCAAACCCCCAGCAGGGCTCACCCCACAGCATTCAGCTCCCCAGAGCTCTTGGGCTCAACTCAAGACCAGCACTGCAGCCCCAAGGCCCCACACAAGGGTCATAGGGCGGGATTTGGGATGGGGAGATGATCCCTCTCCTTCACACATCCCAACTCCCACCCATCCCAGCGTGATGGACGTGTCCCCAAAATCAGGTTCCTTCGTTCATCCTCCACAGATCCAAGTCTCCCCAAATCCCTGCTGGTCCCACCTGCCCCAGCATAAAGCTGGAAGCTCCCACTCACTTCCTGGCAGCTTCAGGTTGTCCACAACAGGCAGGTACACCTCCCTGTCCCTCTTCTCCTCCTCCGGTGTCCGTTCCACTGTTAGCTGGTACAGCTTAAGAGAAATGATGTCGTGGTTGTCTGCAAGCAGAGCAAAACGTGTCCCAAGGTGTTACCCATCAGGGTGACAGGGCTTGGAGCACCACGGGCAGCACTGTGGGATGTCATCCTACCCAAGGGAGACCTCGTGCTGGGCCTGCTGCCAGCAGGAACCTTCAAAGCTCCTTACAGACTGAAAAACCAGCCCAGCCTGGGAGATCATCTGACTGCAAACTGCCTGGGAACCCGAAGGAATGTGTTAGCACCGGCCTCACGTGGGCCTGCTTCCTCCCCAGGCACCAGGCAGGATCTGGGAGAGAAAAGGAACTTTTGTTGGAGCCAACAATGGGCCCAGACCTCAGCCATCAATGAGCTTTTGTGCAGCAGAACTCAAACTGGACTCAAAACCTCTGGAAGAAGGACTGGGAGGGACTGCACAGCCTTGGAGCACCCTGAGGAGTATGATGGTGGGAAAGCAAAGGCTGTAGTGCTCTGTGAAACCATTCCCAGGTGTGTCTTGCTGCTCCCTCCCTCTGTGATGGGCAGGAGATTGCTCTCAGGCTGAGAAATTCCCAGGACAGGGTCAGGGAGCAGGAGGCTGTTGTGACACCTGTGACACCCAGGGCATGGGCAGCTCCTGCCCTGGGGCTCACCCAGCACCAGGGCTGGGGAGGGACAGGATAGGAGGTTTTATTCCATGCTCATCCTGGTTTTACTCCTCCCAGGCTGAGGGTAGGGATACAAAAGGAAGCTCAAGGGGAAATGCTGTCTAGACAAACCCTCAGGACCCAAACCAGGCTTGGAAGATCCAAACCAAAGCTCCTGCTCAGAGCTCAAGGGCTCTTAAAGCATGGCAAGGTCCTCACGTGCTGCTGGAAGTCCCTGCAGGTGCTGAGCTGCACCTGCACACACCCACAGTCACCCACCCCACCCTGGGGCAATACCTGAGAGGTCTCCAGTGACAGAGGAGGTCCCAAAGTAGTACCCTCGGGGCAGGCGCACGCCCGGCACGTCAATGCAGTCTCTCCACTCGTGCTTCCCATCGATGTCAATCAGCACCTGCCACAGAAAACCAGCAACAGTGTGGTCAGCAGGGCCAGGGTAGGGATCCTCCTCCTGTCCTGGGCACTGGGGAGGTCACACTCTGAGAGCTGTGTCCAGTTCTGGGCACCTCACTGCAAGATGGAGAAGGGAATGGAGCTGGGGAAGGGGCTGGAGTAGAAGTCCTGTGAGGAAAGGCTGAGGGAGCTGTGGGGGCTCAACCTGGAGAACCTTCTACTCTCTACAACTCCCTGCCAGGAGGTGCAGCCAGGCTCAGCTCCCAGGGAAACAGCCTCAGGCTGTGCCAGGGGAGGTGGAAGTTTGGACATCAGGAGGAATTTTTCCATGGGAAGGGTTGTCAGGCATTGGAATGTGCTGCCCAGGGTGGTGGTGGAGCCACCATCCCTGGAGATGTTTAAGGAAAGACCAGACATGGCACTTAGTGCTCTGTTCTAGTTGACAAGATGTTCATGGGTCACAGATTGGACTCAATGACCTCGGAAATCTTCTCCAACCGAAATGACGTTGACTCTGTGCGGGAGAGGTTTAACAGACAAGTTGGACTCGATGACTTCAGAGGTCTTTTCCAACCTCAATGCTGCTCCTGTGGAGGAGCTCCCTGAGCCCCACTCACCGTCAGCCTCCTCTTGACGTAGCGGATGACCAGGAAGGTGTCGTGGTTGAGGTTGCGCACCATGGCCGTGCAGCCTCCCAGCTCGGTGGGACGCCCGTCTCGGTCGTGGTCGTAGGTGAGGGAACCATTGTTCACCATGGCCGAGATGTAGGGGAACACACGCTACCAGGGGGAAGGAGGAGTGAGGTGTTGGTCTACCACACGTCTCTGAAGCTTGGTTTATCTCCAAAATCAGGAGCCACGATGGCTTCATGGACCTCAAACTCCTTCACCCTCAAGAATCTGCCTCAACAAGATACCAACATGATTCTGCTCCATCCCCACAGACCCCAAACACCTTCACGCCCCAAAAATCTGCTCAACACAATCCCCTTCCATCCCTGAGCCCAGACTCCTTCACTCCCAAGAATCTCCTCAATATGACCCTTCTCCATCCCCAAGGACCCCAAACTCCTTCATCCCCAAGAATCTGCCCCAGCAAGACACTGGCACGATCCTGCTCCATCTCTGTGGACCTCAAACTCCTTCACCCCCAAGGATCTGCTCCATGAGACACCAACACGACCCCAACTCCATCCCTCAGGCTCAGCCCCAGGGCTCAGGGTGGGAGCACATTTCCATGCATGCAGTCTCTCCTGGCTCCCACAGGGATTTCTGGAGCTTGGAGAAGTGAATTCCTTGGCCCTGAGCCCAGGAGAACCCAACAGGAGCCAGTACCTGGTTTCCTGGGCTGTACCTCCTCTTCTGAGCCTGCTCTCCAGGGTTAGCACAAAGCAGAGAGAGCACAGAGGCAACAGAGTCACAGAGCAGAGTCCAGTATTGCCCTACGCCCCGGGAATCTCCTCTTGGAGCACTCCATGCCTTCCCAGCTCAGCAGGGATGGGAGCAGACAGGGGTTAGGTGCCAAATCCAGGGATACACAGCACCAGTGGGTAAAGCCATGGACAGCATCACTCCTCCCTGAGCCACCACAGGGACCCACAGCCAAGCTGCCCCCTCTTCCCTTGGGAATAACATCCTTCTTCTCATCCTTTGAGAGGTGGGAATGAGCAGCTGTGAACCCACACCTTGTCCCAGGAATGGCTTTCCTCAGTGCTCCACCACCTCCGGATCCTGCTCCATTCCCCACAACCCACTAATTACCTCCTCTAATTAAAACCTGCTCTGCATCCCTTTACCCTGGAAAGGCAGAGCTGCCACCCTGGAGATCCATCCCACATCCTGCTGATCCATCAGCTCGGCAAGGCTTTTACTAGCACAAATCCATCCCTGTGCTGGATGGAGCCAGAGGGTTTGGAATACAAACTGGGAGTCGCTCCAGGTTTGTCACTCCAAGGTCAGGACACATCCAGCAGCACCTGGGGCTCTCTCCCAGGACGGAGAGAGGCAGGAGGGTTGGCACCAAGATTGGGGGGTCAAATATCCCCTGGTTTTAAGGGAAATTGGAATAAGGTTTGGATTTGGAAGGATGAAGTTTCCAGCAACAGGTTGCCCAGAGAAGCTGTGGCTGCTCCATCCCTGGATGGAGCTCCTGGATCACACTGAGGAGCTGTGAGTGTGTTGGTCCCTCCCAGCTCACCTCCTGCTGTTTCTCCTCATTTGGATAAGTGTCCACAAACACTCCCAGGCCCAGGAAGTTATCCTTGCTTCCAAACACAGGTCCTAGGAGGAAGGAGAGAGGCTTGGGATCAGGGTGGGAAGGTCAGGCAGGTGTCACAAAGGGTTTGTTAGCAGTTACTAGGGAATAGTTTGGCTTGGAAGAGACCTTAAGGATAATCCAGTCCCATTCCCTCAGCCCCAGACACTCCTCCAAGGTTGCTCCAAGCTCTTTCCAATGTGTCCAAGGTGTCCCATGACACTTTCCCTGGAGCAGGGCCCTGGCACAGGTGTGTTACCTGGCTGCATGCGATCCTTGGTGTACCAGATGGCAAACCCATCTCCATTCAGGTTCTTCTTGCCTTGCCCATGGATTTTGAAGTGCACCTGCATCTCCCAATCCCGAAGGTAACACGGCTGGGGAGGAGAGAGGGTGGGGAACTAGGGATTCCTCCTGGCAGCACCAGGGTGAGCGGACACCATCCACCACAGCATCCAGCAGCTCCATGTGCCCTTATTCCCATGCCAACAGGCAACATTCCCTGCTTCTCTCACCAACAAACTCTTTGTCCCACAATCCCAACCCTCTACCCCAGCCCCTTCCAGTCCATCCTGGTGTCCATCCAGTCCCAATCCTCTCCCTCAGCTCCTGTTCCATCCTATCCCAGTGTCCCCCCTTGTTCCTCCAGCTCCCACCAAACCATCCCAGTACCTCCCCTATTCCAACTCCCTTCCCAT
>NW_008687635.1:0-1543 GCF_000695815.1 Acanthisitta chloris | reverse complement strand
CTTTCCGACGTCTTGAATGCGGGGCTCGTTTTGTGTCTTTGGAAAGACTCCTGTAAGGTTTGTGTGGTGAGCTGGAAGGAAGAGGGTACCTACGCGTCCTCCTTCGCCCCGGCCCGGGCGGGAGGACGGGGCCAGCCCCCGGGCGGAAGGTAAGATAGGAGTCCGTACATAGAGAAATGAGGTGAAAATGGTTTATCTCGTTAGAAACCGGACCACAGGTGAACACTACACATTCTTTTATGACAAAAGTTTGTTTTATGAAATAAATTTTACTAAGCAATAAGCCAGAATGTAGAAAAATACATTTTACCTCCAAACTCAATAAACAAGGAACAAAAACTTTCGTAGTAGTGCATAATTCTTTAGTGGTAGCTACAACAGGGGTTCCTAAACTTGTACAATAAGAGCTTGCATAAAACAGAACAAAGGAGTGAGAGAGCGTTCACAATCTTTTTTTTTTCCCCAAAAAGAACATAACCCAAAAAGGTGACTCAGGTGGGTTAAACAGAGCCCGGAAAAGTTCGAAGAGAGGATGAGAGGCAGGAGGTTCTACAAGAAAAAGCAATCAAAGAAAAGAGCAACTCCGACCGAAAAATGCAAAGGCGAGAACCCTGCTCATTATTACACATGATGAAAAGCATGGACAGCACTGGAGAGTAACACACTGTACTTTGCATCCAGGTCCAGTACCGAGCTGCCCAGGGCAGTTGGGTAGCGGATCGGAGGTGGGATCGCCTCGTCTTACCTCGACCCTGTGGCACCGGGTCCGGTACCCGTTCCGGCCCCAGGGCGCGCCAGGGGCCGCCCCCGCTCACTTCCCCCCTCTTTCCAAACGGGTCCTGTCTCTGCTTTGGCTTTGTTCTGCAACTCTGCCTAGCCAGCCAGAAGGGCAGTGCACGGGGCTTAGTACTTACTATCCTTGCTTGCTGGTTCGGGATTTTGGGGTTAGGGTTTTGGGGTTGTCTTTTTTTGGTTTTATTTTGAAAATTTTTTTGTTACTGTTATTTTGGTTTGGGTGTTTTTTTAACTATTTCTCCCTCCAATAGGCAACAGAGATGCACAATTTGGATAGAGCTGTTGTTTTCACAAGAGAATTATCCTCTAAGCTCATTGTTTGAGGAGACACTAATACTGATACAACTGGAATCCAAGAAAGCAGGAGAGAAAAAAAATAATCGAAATCTAGAGGAACGGGGACGCTGCCCCTTCAGAGAGGCTAGTGGCAAAGGAGCCTGCCTTGAGACTCACCAGGGGAAGAATCTGCTTCACCAATTCTCCCAAATCATTTTCCTCATAATCCCCCTGGGAGCAGGTCATCCTTTTCTATGTACAGTAGCAAATGGTGAAAATTAATGTCTTCGACCCTGTCGTGGATAAAAATACTATCCTCTTAATTTCTGTTACAAAAATAGGAGTAATATTCAAAACAATGATTGTCTTTTTTTTCTATTTATTTTATATAAAAACATAAACAGCTCAGGCGAATTCTTGTTCTTGTGCAGGCTTTTTATGAAGAATTGTTCTTTAGTATTCTTAGTAGTAT
>NW_008687634.1:38792-39929 GCF_000695815.1 Acanthisitta chloris | reverse complement strand
AGGCTCTGTCTCTGGGCTGCCGCTGTCACTGCTTGCTGTTTGTGTCTTTTGAGACGAGCGGACTGGCTTTCTTGAGCAGAGCAGGGCTCGCGTGCGATGGCGAGTGCTCGGGGACCGAAACCTCCCGGCGACACGTCCTCCCTCCGCTGCTGAAACGCGGTGTGCGGTGGAGCATCGCCCGAGTGCCGCTCCCGAGCGGCTGGGTTGGGGGGCGGGAAAGCTTGGGTGGTATGCCGGCAAATCCTGGGGTTCGTCCTGCTCCCTGCTTTATTTTTAGAGTCGTGGGGGATTCGATTCTGCTCGCTAAGGCAGTTCTTTAAAAATAGCTGGCAAACTTAAATGCTGATCAAGTGAGGAATATAAATACTGAAACAGCAGGAAAGATATGGCTGAACAAGATCAGAAGTCACTTGATCAGCTCCTCTGCTCAGCGGGGGCTCCCCGAGCCCTGGGAGATCCTCTGGCTCATCGCCAGGGCTGTGAGACCTAGGCTGGATGAAGGGAAACAGCCCATTCCCTTCGGAGTTCAGAATTTCTAAACCTTTGGAGCTGTTTGAAGGTGCCTTTGGTGGTTTAGAAGAAGAATTGCCTAGTGTGCCTGTGGAAGAATAACACACCAATGATTTGGGGGTTTAACCGGTGAACAGGTATACCAGTTGCTTTCAGTTTAATCTGAAAATGGGAAAACTGGAGAGGTACAACTTTTTTTTCCCTTTTTTCTTTTCCTGGCAATCCTGACGTCCTGTTTCCCAGGGAGATGGAAAAGCCTTACACTAATGAATGTTCCAAAATAAGGAAGACTCCGAGAAGTTTTCCAGAGAATATAATGAGTAGTAACAAATTATTGCCAAATTTTCTCTTGTTTTCTGGGGTTTTGTTTTGAAATGAGGAGTTACTTTGCTTGGAATGCATTTGTCCGGGAAGCAACCCTTAATGTGCTCCACTCTGAGGCTACGTGTGAGATTGAAGAGGGTTTAATTAAATGTAATCAAATATTACAGGACTCCTGATTAAAAGGCACAGCACTTGCTTCTGGAGATGTAGGAGACACACTGCTTATTTGTACTTGGAAAAATATAATTCTGCAGCTTGCAAACAATTTCTTGTTCGGTTCCTGAGTAACTCTCACCCTTTTGT
>NW_008687634.1:34509-38767 GCF_000695815.1 Acanthisitta chloris | reverse complement strand
TGGTGAGAGGCAGCTGAGCTCAGTGTGTCACGGCAGGGTGACAGGGTGCAGCTGAGTCAGGGCGAACTGTGGGCATGCCAGGGGGAGGGTCAGGGTCAGCAGCACCAACAGGCTGTAAGCACTTTTAATTCCCTTGAAACACCCCAGGATTAAACCCTGGCCCCTGCTGAAGTCCGTATGAAGTTTGCCGTGGGTTTCTGTGCAGCCAGTGGTGGTTCTCGGGTGATGCTGCTGGTGGATGTGTTAGGTGGCACGAGGGAGATACATGGGAATGTGTAGGTTTGCTCCTCTGGTGGGAGAAGGATAGTGAGGACACCCAGGGCTGCATGTCTCATGCTGCTCAGGTCTGTGTGTGAGGGAGGCACAGACGCGAAAGCTGTCATGTTCCCTCCTGTGGAATATAAGGAACTCAAATGCTATTGTTTATCGAACATCCTGACAAGGAGGAGGCGTCAGACCCTTCCCCTTTCCTTCCCACCCTCGGGGGACTGTGTGTGCGTGCCTGAGTGTCTCAGAGACTTCATGTGCGGGAGGCTGAGGAGTGTGGGTTTGGGATTAATTAGCCTGAGTTTAGCTGTTTTCATGCTTTACGTGCCTAAGGGCTACCCGCAGTCACAGCCAGGGGAGGAGTTTGCTGCTGCTGGCTCGAAATCCTCTCCAGGGGTGATCTTGTTCGTGTCAACCATGAGCAATTAGAGAGATTAACTGTCTTGTTTTCCTTTCTGCCCTAGATTGATTCTTGGGAGGCTCTGGGACATTTGAAAGTGATTTGGAGGGAGCAAAGTCTGTGTGTGATGGACACCAAACCCGAGGCAGCGTGTGTGGTGCAGCCAGCTCCCTGCCCAGGGATGAAGTGCTCTCCTTCAGAGGACTTTCCTCCTCAGATGAGGCTGTCTGAAAAGATACCACCAGTGAAGCCTTGCTTCAAGAAGAAGCAGCAAGCTCAGAAGAGACTGAATACAGAAACCCTCCGGGCTTTGAGGCCAATCTTTACCAGCTTGCTGGGAGCTGGGACCTTGGAGAGGGTCTTTGTGCCCCGAGGCCAAGGTGGTGGCCACAATGATTTATGTGAACCTGCTGTGAAAAAGACCCTGGACCTCAGTGCTTCTTGTCCCCAACCAGAGAATAATGTGTCTGTGCTGATGCCAACAGCTCCAGATGTGCAGGGTCAAGTGCCAGTAGCTCGTCCTTCTCCTGGGCATCCTGAGCAGGACATCCAGTCAGGAGAGCAAGGCTTCTCCCCAGAAACTCCTGGAACTGCTGCTGATAATGGTAATGAATCATTCCAGGATCATACTTTGCACCCGACTGCTAGTGATGGTGCAGCTTGTCCTTTGTTCCCTGACAAGATTCTGGAAGGCTACACATCTGGTTTATTCCAGGAGAACAACTGTCCAGTGCAATACAATTTGAACTCAAGCAATACATTCAGTGCTGGGATATTCCAGGGTAAAAGTGAAGAAGCTTCTCTTGACCTGGTGTTTGAGCTGTTGAACCAGCTGCAGTATCACACCCACCAGGAGGATGGGATAGAGATCTGTGTGGATTTCCTCCAGGGCATATGTGTTTATGGCAGTGATTGTCCCAAGCACCACACAGTGTTGCCATACCACTGGCAGGTGAGGAGAACAGCAACCCAGAGTTGGCAGAGTGTGACCAATGATGCCCAAGAGCACCTGGAGAGACTCTACTGCAACCCTGACAATGACAGGATCAAGCTCAAGTATCGGTAGGTAACTGGATTTACTCCCTGGCCTGGAAGGGTAGCAAAATGTAATGGAATGTGCCTTCTTTTTTCCTGATAGTCTATCCAAGTGTGTTATAAACCCTGGGGTGATGTTACCTGATTGATACCTGACAAGTGTCCCTCAACAGAAAGTTCTTGCACACCTATTAAACCTGTTCTTTAGCATCTGGAAAGTATTCCCTGAGGCTGAAAGACTTGAGAATGTGTGAAGTAAGAAAACTTCAGCTTTGTAGGAATTCAGAGACTGTTGTGGAATGTTGTGTTTGTTCTTGACATTCCTAATTAGACTTTTCTCTGTGTCAGAAAAAGGGGGAGCATGAAAGAGCCTTGGCAGCCATGGGGACAGGGATGACAGAGCAGTTGCTTTCTCTCACTGTGAATCCAGACTGACTGTGCACTCCCAGCACAATTTTCATCATTCCTTTCCAAGCAGCTCAAACCAGAGGGGAGTTCTGTGGAGTCCTTGGGGAATGTCATATCACTGATAATAAATGGGGATGTTTCAGCTGATTCCCTATGAACGAACTGAACAACACCAGCAGAAATGCTGATCATTTCTTTTAGTTGTCATCTCAGCTATTAAAGCAGTTATTAGAAGTTGATGTTTCCTCTGAACAGTTGTGTTTATCACCTCATTGTCCAAAATTAGCCACCAGCTGTCAGGTTGCTCTGGTTGTGTTACCAGTTTGGGCTCGACCCTGAGAGCTGAAACTTGTTCAACTTCTGTACTGCAGGTTCCACTTTGGGGAGCACTGGGTGATGTTTACAGGCTCAGCAGATCAGTGCAGGGTGTAGACTGCTTGTTTTGTATTTCAGGAGGAAGTGTACAGTGCAGATTGTGGCAGGGCAGATAAGACAGGAGGAGTTTGCTAGCCTGGTGCAACTCACTCCAGCTCAAAGTGACACTTGTGTAGTGAGAACTTCACACTGCCTTTGCCATCTGAGTCCTTGGGGGTTCATCTCAGCCTCTGTTCCCTTCCACTTCCTGAAGAAAGTCTATCCCTGCTTCCTTAATGGTTTAATTTTCATTTAATGTGTTGAGATTTTGCATTAGGTACCAGAGACCAAATCTAATGCTTAAAGTCAATGTTTGTCTTTACTTTCACTTAACTAGAAGTTGGAATAGGTACTAAATTCACCCTTTTTCATAGAATCATTGAATGGTTTGGGTTGGATGGACCTCAAAGCTCATCAAGTCCCACCCCCTGCCATGGGCAGGGACACTTTCCACTATTCCAGGTTGTTTCAAGCCTCATCCAACCTGACCTAGAACATTTCCAGGGATGGAGTTTCTCTGGGCAACTTTGCTGTATTTTACAACAGAGAAACTTTCATTTCCCCCAAGAATTTGAAATGATTCCTGCAAACAAAACAGCAAAGGCAAAATAAAACAAACCCAGTGAAGTGATTTAAATGTGCGCTGTGCAAATGAGCAAGAATTTTTCTGTTTGAAGCCTGTGTCACTGAATCCTTCCCGGCACATGAGCTGTGTGTTCTGAACAATGGACTGAGGCATGATTAATGGTAAAGGAAACAGTGCTTGGTTATGGCTTAGTCATCCCCAGCATGGGAAGTTGCTTTTGCACGTCCTGTGCAGGTTCCAGTCTGGTGGGGCTCATGGGACACATAGTTTCTGTCTGTCTGAACCAGTCAGGAAGAAAGTTGGTGGGTGTGTGCCAGCGTCATGAGGTTCTGTTAGTGGTAAAGGTGGAGGAGCAGTGTGGGCTTGGTGTGCTGAGCTGAGCTCAGCGTGATGCTGCCCTTGAAACAGGCAGTTCTGTGATGCAAGCCAGACTTGATCTTGTGGACTTGAGTGGGTGTCTGCCATACTGTAGGTTTAGATTGAGTATTAGGAAGAAATTCCTCCCTGTGAGGGTGCTGAGACGCTGGCACAGGCTGCCCAGAGCAGCTGTGGCTGCTCCATCCCTGGGAGTGTTCCAGGCCAGGCTGGATGGGGCTTGGAGCAACCTGGACTAGTGGGAGGTGTCCCTGCCCATGGCAGGGAGTGGGATGAGATGTGCTTTAAGGTCCTTCCAACCCAAACCCTTCCATGATTCTATGATGTGTTTTCTTCAGGTAAAAGTAGTCTACCAAGACTAAAACCATTTAAACATCAGTATTTTCTAACCAAACTGTTTCAAGCTGCTAATTCTGTAGCCTTCACTCTTCTTCCTTCTCTTAAAAGACCTTGTGAAGATCTTTGCTTCAGTCAGTGGTACCAAATCATGCCCCAGTGTAAGGTTGGAAAACTGTTCGAAATTTCTAATACCCAGTGTCATGTGACACTAAAGTGTCAGTTTCTGTAGCTCTGGTGTGTGTTTCACCCCTTGGAAGAGCTTCGTGTTTGGGGGTAAGTCAGTGAGAACCTAGGAGTGAGGCTCTAAGACTATAGCTTCTGATTGCAAACATTGAGTCGGATATGCCTTAAGATTTAGTCTTGCCATGGTTTTAAACCAGATTTGAAGCAGGAGGTGAATATTTTACTAAGTATCATCACCAGTTTCTTCTTAT
>NW_008687634.1:0-34478 GCF_000695815.1 Acanthisitta chloris | reverse complement strand
AACCCTGAGGTGTGGAGTGCTCGGGATGGCCTTTGCTGGAGTTCACTGGTGGTCACTCCAACCTCCTTCCCTGATGTTCCTGGGCAACGTGTGTGTCCTGGCAACGAGGTGCCGATAGCAGCGTGTGGGGCTGGAGGCTGCAGACATGCTCCCGGCAGCTCCGAGCTCGCATGGTTACCACATTGTTTGCTAAAGCCATTAATCTCCTGCGGGTCAGACGAGCTCTGCAGGCCTGGCTGTGCCTGGGGAGACGCCTGCTCAGCACTTTGCATGGCCAGGAGGGGCTGACAGCCCGCTCAGGGGGGTTAGCCCCCTCTGTCACACACACAGGTGACGTGGCACAGTGTTCGTTTAGTCTGTGTGCTTACAGAAGTGACAGGTTAATGGTGGGACTTGGTGATCTTAGAGTTTGCCTCCAACCTTGATGCTAGGATTCCATGCACAGTATCGGCTGTGTGTGCTGCCCCAAGGAAGCTGGGCTGTTCCTCAAAGTGTTGGCTATCAGCTCAATTAAGGAATAAGCTCTAAATTATAATGTTCTTCAAGTAGCTATTTATATAAACCTTCCTTCCTCTCAATTATCGAGATGAGTAATGATGGAGATAAGCTGTTGAGATGAGTAATGTTAAATATACATCAAGTTGTTGCCTCTCACCTAAGGGAATGTGATATCAAAGTGGTAAACCTTGTTTAGTTACTTCTTTGTAATGCTGCTCCAGCCACTTCTTGCAGTTTGGCCTCAGACTGAATAGTTATCATAAATTACTTATCTTTCTTTGCATTCTTGAGTCTGCAAAGTGTGTAGAGCCACATACCAAGTGGGGAATAGCAGCTTAAGCAGGTTGGAATACTTAGAAGCACTCAGTTCTCTTCATACATGTGAGGAGAGGCCTGGAGAAGTTCCAGCTCAGCAAAGTGTTGGAGAGAGCAGTGCCAAGTGCTGCTTCCCAGTGGGAGAGTACCCACGCTGGGATATTTTAAGGTGTTCTTTACTAAGGGAAATACTTGGCTGAGGAGCTGAGCAGTCTTTCCCCACATGCACACACACCTGTCCCATCATGCACAGGCAAAACAAGCAACACCATTATGGATTACACTAGGATTTGTTTAAAACAACTCTGTGGTTCCTGACCCATCAGTTCCCTCAGCCTTGGCTGAAAATTCCACCCTTTCTCTTGGCAAAGAGACATTTCAACTTGCCTGACACAGCAGCTTCTTGCTGCTGCTTTGATTTGTTTTCTTTTCCCTGTCATCTCTAAGTTTTATGAAATGGCTCCTAGTTAGAAGAGAAATGGCTGCAGTCAGGGAAGAGCAGGTGGATCTCCAGTGGGCCATACTCTGCTTGGGAACCACTGACTCAGTCCACATTCATGGAGCTTGGGTGAACTCAGAGTGAATAGCAACAGGACAAGAGGAAACAGTCTCAAGGTGTGCTGGGAAGGTTCAGGTTGGAGGACATCAGGAAGAATTTCTTCATGGAAAGAGTTGTTAAAAATTGGAAGGGACTGTCCGTGGAGGTGGTGGAGTCACCATCCCTGGAGGTGTTCACAGAATGATTGGATGTGGCTCTTAGTGCTCTGGTCTAGTTGACGAGGTGGTGATGGGTCACAGTTTAGACTCAATGATCTTGGAAGTCTTTTCCAACCTAGTGACTCTGTGATTGTATGAATAAGCTGTGTTCTCCAACGGAATTAGCAGTGGGCATGTGGGGGGACCTGGGAAGGAAAGGTAAGGACACATAAATGTACAGGAAATTAGTTTTCCTTCATTCCAGTATGTGTGGGATGGCTTGTTTCTCTGCTGCTGTCAGAATATGCTTGTGTGATTTTAAAACCATCAGAGCACAGTGAAGGTATTTCAGTCATGGAATCATGGAATCACAGATTGGTTTGGGGTAGAAGGGACCTTACAGACCATCCAGTCCCACCCCCTGCCATGGGCAAGGGTGCCACTCACTATATCATGTTGTTCTAAGCTCTGTCCAGCCTGGCCTGGATCACATCCAGGGATGGGGTACCACAGCTCCCTGGACATTCAGGGAGTCCTGCAGGTCACTGGCCCAGGGAACAGTTACATTTCACAAGTTACCTGTGTGATCCACAGAGCTGCTTCAGTGTGTGAGATAAGACATGTGCTAGTGATAACCCCAGAGATGAGACAACCAGCTGAGAATGCCTCTGCCTGAATCTGTGTGTGGTGAGGGGTTTCTGGGCTACACACAGCTGGAACTTCTTTTCATTCCTTGCTGGGAGGAATGCAAGGCAGAGCCTGGAAATAAAACCCATGTGGAGTGATTTTGGAAGTGTTTGCCTTGTGCTGTGTAATGTGTGAATGGATTCCTTCTTGCTCCACTTTAGAGTGTAATTCACATCAGAAATTTATCATTTACATATGAAATAAAAGTAATTGGCTCATTGCTGTACAAATGGAGGGAAGCTGGGAGTGTTGTGCTGTAGGAGGAATCTGCAGTCACTGATATCCCTGCTCTGGTTTCATGGCAATAAACACATTGCAGCTCTGGAAACAGCTGTCACCTGCCTTCAGGTTGAGGTCAGGCTGTTCCCTGTGTGCTCACAGCCATAAACCAGTCCCTTCTGAAACAAAGATCCATAATTGCTGCAAGGATTGCTCAGAGGAGTGTCCTCCAGGTAATCCAGCAGGCACAGGACCGAGCAGGACTTGCCCATTCCAGGGTGGATCAGGAACACAGAGTCTGGTACAATCACTTGCTTAGCAAATAATTAGGAGCAGTGATCATGGAGTTCCTTCCTGGTGCGTACAGGGATTTGTTGAAATCAGAGGGATTTGAGCTGAGTAGTAATTGCAAGATTTGATTCTTGTAGTCAGATGTGCACAGGAGTGGATTTTTGGGAAGCTGGATGTGGAAGTGTGACATGGAATGGTCATTTTTTTAAGAAGGGCCTGCAGAGACAGGACAAGGGAATGGCTTCGCACTGCCAGAAGGCAGGGATAGATGGGATATTAGGAAGGAATTGTTCTCTGTGAGGGTGCTGAGACACTGGCACAGGTTGTCCAGAGAAGCTGTGGCTGTTCCATCCCTGGAAGTGTTCCAGGCCAGGCTGGATGGGGCTTGGAGCAACCTGGGCTAGTGGAAGGTGTCCCTGCCCATAGCAGGGGGTCAGACTGAATGAGTCCACATTCACTCAGAGCTGTGCTTGTGCTCCTTTAAAACATAACTAGTTTGGGTTGGAAAGGACCTTTGGAGGTCATCTAGTCCCACCCTCTGGCATGAGCATCTACCCATATAAAAATTAAAGCAAACAACCAAAACTCTCCAAAACACATCCACATCCAGTGTGGGTCAGAGCCCTTTGAATCTCCAAACCTGCCCCAGACCAGGACACCTGTGTTTGGCCTCTATTGCAAATAGACGGTGTAATTTGGATTTGAATGAGGAAATCTGATGCATGCAATAATCCTTGGAAGATGGAAGTGTGTTCAACATCCTCATTGCTGTGGACTTTAAGAACTTAGTGCTTCACAGCCAAGGACCACCTAAGCCAGTACCTTGTGTTCAGAAGTGACTAAGAGCGGGTTGTTGGGAAGAGCAGGAGAACAGAACAGACATGATACTGGTACAGTCTCTTCTCTTCCAGCAGCTGTGCCTCAGTGACTTCCTGATCCAGAGATGGTATCTGGGTGAGGGAGGGAGGTGGGTGGATTCTTTTTAGTACATTATTTTTATTTGCCCTGCCAGGCATTTCTCCAGGCTGTATGTATGTATGGGACAGTCATTTCAGATGTACCAGCAGCAAGTCAGGCCAGACCCCTCACTGTGACAATTCCAGCAGGTTGTTTTTCCAAACACCTCCAGTCATCAATTGTAAAGGCAGGAAAACCAGATTTCCAGCTTTTAAATATAGGAAAACCAGCAAAGCCACTGCTATATGCCAATGGATCGTCTTTCTTTCTGAGGATGGAACCTCCAAGCTCAGAGGGAAGTATGTCTGTAGCACCTTTCCCCTTCCCAGTGTCTCACCTCCTGCACAGCTCAAGGTCACTGCAGAGAGAAGCAGAGTGACAGGATGAGGGACAAATTCAGTCAAATATGAAGGTAATTTCCTGCCCTGGCACCTGCTGCCCCTCTCTTGGCTTTGAGAATGAGGAGACACTGATAAGATCAAGGCTAAGGTCATGTTTATCAGCTTGTTTGTGTTCTTGCCCTGATGCAGAGGTTCCTGTGTGCCTTTCACACGACTTACAGCCCAATCCTGTTTATTGCTGTGGTTTATTGCTGTGTTGGGAAGGGCTGGTTGCTGAACATCCCTTCAAGAGCATTCCCTGGGCCCTTGCTGTTCCTTCTAATGGAATCACTAGGTTTCAATGAGAGCAAATTTTGGCTGCTCTTGCCTAAACTCTGATTCCTATTTCATTACCTGTGCTTAAAAATAAAGCTCTTTTTGGGCTGTCCTTCCCTGGCACAGCTGCCCAGGGCAGTGGTAGAGTCACCATCCATGGGGGGATTTAACAGCCATGTGAATGTGGCACTTGGGGACATGGTTAGTGGTTAGACTCTTATGATCTTGGCGAGCTTTTCCAGCCTCAATGATTCCATGATTCTTTCTGATCTTAGCAAGATGATATACTTCAAGTGAATTTGGGTTTCATACAACAGAGTTTAAACACTTGGTCCCTCACCCAAACCGGGGCTCAGCTTTGTCCAAGTTCCTCACCTGCAGCTTCAAACAAATTAGCTACAACTAAGATGAAATATTGCTGATTTTGGGTCACCAGAAAGTAGTGTGAATGCCTGACTTGCCTCTCCTACAGTAATTGAGCTCAGTTTGACTCTCTCAACCCTAAGTGCAAAAGCTTCTCATACCTGTTTGGCTCTTTAAGCCCTTGTGGTCCCCCAGGGGCCATCAGGTTGTTGCTGCTGCAGAGGGGAACTGGTTTAGTCAGAGAGAGAAAATCAACAGTTTCATCATCCCAGCAGTGTTTGAGTCTCAGTCTTGCTGTGTCTCACAGCTGTTCTGATGGGAACTGAGTTTCATTTCCTGCTCAGCCCCGTGCTGGGCGCTGGGCTCTGGTTTCTCTGCACCCTGTTTGCGGTAACTCAGCACAGCTACCCGGACTGGGGAGAGGAGCTTGAAACCACATGTGTTCTCAGAGCACTGACAAACATATTTCTCTAGTCAGCTCTCTGTACATAACACCTAGAGAGCATTTGTCTTGGTCAAGGGGAAGAGCACAGGGGATTCAGGCTCAAGCTCTTGAAGGATGGAAGGAAAAGCCCAAATATCCTGATTTTAGGAAACTGCATTCACCTGAATAAACACTTCAGTGTTGGAACTTGCTAGTCAAGGAATCTCCTCAGTTCAGTGTCCTGGAGAGATGACATCTTTGTGTTATTGCTTACACTTAGGGCACAGAGTAAATGGAGTTCATTGGAGGAGCCAAGGTCTGCTGTGAGAGCTTGTGGAGTTTAAGTCTGAACTGTGTTGTTCTACACCACCAAATTTGGGGATGTGTGCCCTGAGCTTCAGAGAGCTCTACGTGCAGTGCAGGCAATTCCACTGAACTGCTTTATTTTATTAATAGAGACCTTTATTTGTTTAGCTGGGGAGGAGAAGTTCCTCAGAAATCTCTGTTCCCGCCTCTGTGGGACTTTGGGCAAGAGCGTGTGGTGATGGAACACGGGGAATGGCTTCCCACTGCCAGAAGGCAGGGATAGACGGGATATTGGGAAGGAATTCTTCCCTGGGAGGATGCTGAGGCACTGCCACAGGTTGCCCAGAGCAGCTGTGGCTGCTCCATCCCTGGAAGTGTTGAAGGCCAGGTTGGATGGAGCTTGGAGCAACCTGGGCTAGTGGAAGGTGTCCCTGCCCATGGCAGGGGATGGAGCTGGATGAAGTTTAAGGTCTTCCAACCCAAACCATCCCATGATTCTATGCCTCTGGAGAAGTGATTTTAATCTCTGTGAATCCCTCCTTTCTGGGGGCAGATGGGGATTGTCATTTCCTACCTCGGAAGATGAGGCAAAATTTTGTGGTGTTTGAAGGGAAGTTTAACAAATATTTCTGCAGAAAAAGGCAGCTTTGTTTTCCCTGCTGGTTTCACGCTGTGCTGAAGGCAGTTGGTGCTTGGGTGATGCACAGAGGCAGTGGGAGGAACACTCAGCCCCACCAAGGTATTTGAATACATTTCCTGCTTTTCCAAATGTCTGACAAACTGCAGCCTTCACACTCTGTCAGACTGATATTTCCACTCAGACACTCCAAAGTCCAGGAGGAACACCACTAGAGATCTCTGTAATCATGTCAGCTACAAGCTTAGGATCCCAGACTGGTTTGGGTTGGAAGGACCTGAAAGCTCATCCAGTTCCACCCACTGCCATGGACAGGGACACCTTCCACTAGCCCAGGTTGCTCCAAGCCCCATCCAACCTGGCCTGGAACACTCCCAGGGATGGAGCAGCCACAGCTTCTCTGGACAACCTGTACTAGTGCCTCAGCACCCTCACAGGGAAGAATTCCTTCCCAATATATCATCTAACTCTGCCATTAAAGTAATCTGCGGAAGGAAAGTGTGTAGAGCAATGGATCCCATTCATGGATGGACCCTGTTCATGGAGCTCTTCTCTGGGTAATGCTGCAGAGGAAGTGTATGGAGGGCTCTGTCTCACCCCAACATGCAGAACAGGAGTTTAATTGCTGGGTTAGTGTGTGTTTGCTGTGCCATTGTCATTGTCACAGTCCCTGAGCATCTCCTGATGGTGTCACCTGCTCCAGAGCCTTCTGTGTTCCCTTGTGCTCCCCTCAGGGCACATAACAAGGTGATTTTGTGCCTTGCTGGTTTGCTGTTGGTCTTTCCCTCTCCTAATACCTATGTTATCCACTATCTGGAGGAGATCCTTCACTTCAGATATGCACCAGAGGTAGCAAATCATTACGTCACGTGAAGATAAAATGACTTGATGTTAAACATTATCAGAGGTGACCTTGAGTGTGTCACATTCATACTGTTCCTGAAGCCTAAACTTGGGAGGTTTTCACCTCTCGTTAGGCCTGGGGCAGCTGTAAGGTGTAGCTGTCACCTTTGCTTTCCTCCCTGGTGCTCAGAGCCCGAGCCAGGGCTGTGCTCACACAGTCTCTGTAATCACAGTTGAGTTTTTGGGTGGCTTTGCATTATGTAAGCTGCTAATAAGCTTTTTAATACAGGGAGGAGGGGCTCTAGGCAAAGGCTATTATTAACCAGCGCGGCAAAACCTATTCTAGGCTTTCAGAGCTTAAATTCCAGGGAATGGCATCAGCTGAAAGAGTTATCAGTGGGTTGTCTATTGCAGAGTATTAAAGAATTTAAATGAGCACTGGAGCAATGGATGTTATGTGAATCAGGGGGTTCTGAGAAGGACTTTCTTATTCACAGTGTTATAATTAGGGAAATAAATGAGGTTTTGGGCACACATTGTGTTTTCAGCTGCAGTCACTGAAATAAATGCATTGATCTGAAATTTCCAGCTGTATAAAGCAATGCAGAGCAATTCCAAATAATTTATTGATAGGTGGGAAATACATATTGATCAGATATTAGGAAGGAATTCTTCCCTGTGAGGGTGGTGAGACACTGGCACAGGTTGCTCAGAGAAGCTGTGTCTGTCCCATCCCTGGGAGTGTTCCAGGCCAGGTTGTGTCATTGGACTTGAAAAGAGATGAAGTGAGGATGAGACTCAGATTGTGAGGTTTTGTACTAAGCAGTGTGTTTTAGGGTATCTGTTTCATACACCACACAGCATAGGTCTTGATTCAGCACTTGGATTTGTAGGTGCAATGTAACCCCAAAACAGTGAGTCCAACTCTTCACTCCAAAAGGATAATACAAATAATATCAATTGCTAAATGTGCTTTTCTCAAAAATGACTGCTCCACTATGCACTGAAAAGCACAATTCACAGAGTCATGGAATCATTAAGGTTTGAAAAGACCTTTAAGATCATCAAGTCCAACCCAGCATCACCACCATGCTCACCACTAACCCATGTCCTCCAGGTTTTGATAAAGAAAGCAAATGTCCCTAAAGCAGCACTAAAAACATAATGAATGAATCCACTCCAAAAATCACACTGCAATCCTGTGAGTAATAACCCATGTGGTGATTTTGGAGGATGAGCTCCTCATGGTTTCACACACTTTCATATGAAGCAGATTGCAGCTTGGTATGGAACCAGCTGACCCCACACTGGGACCTGTGGTGATCCCTAGTGCTGTTTTCACACCAAGAAGGGTGTTTTGAAGCCCTGTGTAATTTGAGTCCCTGTGTAAGGGCCGTTTATTTTGCTCAGCTGTGGTTCCCCTCCTGAGCAGCTCAGCCTTAGTGTGGGATCTGTTTCCCTGTGCTGTGTGGGTGCCTGAGCTCCTGCTGCAGCAGGCTGAGGACTGTCAGCTTTAATTAGGGAGTTATACTGCTGGAGAATGTCAGCTTTAATTAGGGTATCAGGCCCTGGTGGTGGGATGCAGCTTGGGTGGGCAGACATGGGTTATTGGAATGCTCCTCCTCTGCAGAGTCACTGGTTCCTCCTGTGCTCCTGCTCTAACCTGGGGATATGGGTGTTTAACCAAGGAAGGAACACACTGTACACAGGGGAGAGTCACATTAGATGTTAGGAGAAATGTTTTCCCTGTTAGGGTGTTCAGGCACTGGAATATTGCCCAGGGAGGTGGTGGAGTCACCATCCCTGGAGGTGTTTAAGACATGTATGGATCTGGTGCTGGAGGATATGGTTTAGGTTTTAGAGGTTACAGCACTGACAGGTTAAGGGTTAGACTTGATGATTTTAGAGGTATACTCTAACCTTGATGATTCTATGACTTTCTGTGGAGTAGAGGACAAAACACAGAGTTTTTTGACAAATTTTACCTCAGACAGCTGCTGGGTTTGGGCTTTGGTTTTGAGTGCTGAAAACTCTGTGTTTAATGGAGCACTAAAGGTGAGAATTGTGATTTTCCCTCCCTCCTAGGGGCCAGGAGCTCTGGGTGGATCTGAACGCTATGAAACTGTGCGAAACTGCTGAGTTTGACCAAATGCGACGTCTGTCCACACCCTCCTGCCCCAGCTCCAGCTCCAGCTCCTACACCGTCTGGAAGTACTTCTGCAGGGACCACTTTGGCTGGAGAGAGTATTCTGAGGTATTTCACCCCTCCCTGAGTGCTGCTTTTGGCCTGTGACCCAAAACTCCCCATACAGCATATCTCATAAATACACACTCTCAGTCTGGTTCCTCTCAGAGTGTTCAGGGCAATAACTCGGAGTCATTGGTCAGGAAGACAGTCAAGAAGGTCAGTGTGGAACTGAGGAAGCAATAAAGGGAGAACTGTGCTCTGGGGTTATGATTCTGTTATGATTCCATGAGTGCACCTTGGATTGTCCCTGAGACACAGAGACTGAGCAGGTAGTCACACCTGAGAGCAAACCACTCTGTCAGTACCAACAAAGCCCTTTCTAACCCCAGAAATCTGGGTTTAAGCATGGGGACAAGCTCTTTGCAGCCTTTTTTCACACCACTGCCATTTACCTGTGCAGTTTGTAATGCATTTCCCTGTCCCCAAAGCTATGGCAAGGCAGGACATGCTCCTCCACAGTCCCTGAGTGCAGCCCTTGGCCTGGCCAGGACTCTACATCACATTCTGAATGAAACCTCCTCAGTGTTGGCAGGAGCAGAAACACCTCCTCAAAACAAGAGTGAGAACAAGAACTGGAGAGAGCTGAGCAGAAAGCACCACAAACAACAACAGGTTTAGGGTGTTTGAGCTGTGAGGAGAAAGTTTTCAGGGGCTTGTGCATCGGAGCATGGGAGAGAAGAGAGGGAGCAGAGAGGGATCCTTTGAGGTCAGAGGGGTTCTGTGAGGTTATAGAGGACCCTCTGAGGTTACAGAGGGATCCTTTGAGGTCTATGGCAAAAAATACTCCTTTTTGAACATGGTAACTCATTGTGTGTATGTTTTTCTTGTCTTCTTTCCCCTGAGACAGCCAGTTGTGAGGCTGATTGAGGAGGCCAGCTGCAGGGGGATGAAGGAGGTCAGGTTTGTCACCTGGCACAACCAGTACATCCTCAACATCAAGGATGGCTTCCAGCAGAACTCCTGCTTCAGGAGGGAGATCAAGAGGAGACCTCTCCTGCGCTCCTGTGTCGTGCTGATGCCCTTCTTACAGTAGGTATCCCAGGGAAATGGGGACTTCCCTCAGCTGTCCGGGTTGGTGTGTCAGTGAGAAGTGATTTATTCAGGTGCAACATGGAAACAGGCATGGTTGGGTGAAGAAATCAGAAGCAATGATAAAAAATGTGGGTCCTATTGGAAGCTCTTGCCACTTTTCAGGATATATGTGACCTGAGGAACTCCTCACTGCTGTGCTCTGCTTTGTATATGTATCTAGTGCACCTGGTGTGTTTCACAACAGCATCAGCACAGGTGTCCTTCAGGTTTGCCAAACTACTGTCTAGTTTCAGCATCCTGCTCCAGTGGAAGGTGTCCCTGCCCATGGCAGGGGTGGGACTGGATAGGCTTTAAGGTCCTTCCAGCCCAAACCAGCCTGTGATTCTGTTGTTGATCACAGCCTCTCTATATGGTTGGTCTCAGCCTCAAAGCATGTGAATGTTAGGAACATTTTTAGAGATGGTTTTACAGGAAGGAACCCCAAAATTAGTAAAGAAAAACTGGAGGATGCAGGTGGAAAACCAAGGGTGGACTTGCTAGTTAGAGCAATCCGGGTTCTTATCTCCCCATCCCTGGAAGTGTTCCAGGCCAAGTTGGACAGGGCTTGGAACAACCTGGGCTAGTGGGAGGTGTCCCTGCCCATGGCAGGGAGTGGGATGAGATGATGGGGATAAATTGCAAGAGGGAAATCTAGATTAGATATCAGGAAGAAATTTTTCCTGTGAGTGTGGTGAGACACTGGCACAGGTTGCCCAGGGAGGCTGTGGCTGCCCCAGCCCTGGCAGTGTTCAGAGCCAGATTGGCTAAAGCCTTGAGCAACCTGTTCTGGTGGGTGGTGTCCCTACCCAGGGCAGGGGGGTGGGACTGGGTGATCTCTGAGCTCCATTCCAGCCCCTTAACTGTGAAATACTAACATACTGCTACTACTGTCTTAATGGGAAACTAGGATTTCAGCTATTTTCCTGGTGTTTTGCTACCTGTGACTATTTTTAGCACAGTGATAGGCTAAAATTGTGCAATTCCTACTAATGTTGTTGGACCTTGAGGGCTTTACACTCCCAAGGGCTTGACCAGAACTATCTGTGCCAGATAGTCTACAAACTAAGCTCTTGAGATTCCTGTTCTGCACCAACTCTCACCCTGATTTTCTTTATCTCAAACCCTTGTAATGTTCACTTAAAAATTGCCAATTCTTAGCAAGAACAAGAGGATTTTAAATATTTATGGACTCTGAAGGAGTCAGTGTTGCCTCCACCTCCTACACAGTGCTGCCTGAGACCTGTTCTTTCCCTCCCACCTGCTTCTAAAACTGGGAAGGAATCCTTGAATAGAAACTGTGGGTGACAGTGGATGACAAATGTTGACTTTCTAATGGCTTCCCCTGCGGTAAAAAGTGCTCACAAATAATCCAGGCACACCCAATGATTGCAGGATTTTTATGGGGTTTGATGTCTTCCTCATTAATCCATGATTTATTGGTCATCTCTGCATGGTCTTCCAGTCCTGTGTGAGTGACTCAGCCCTACAATTATATTTTATTACTCTTTTACCCATCCAAGAGGAAAAACAAATTAAACATAAATGCAGACTGTAATATTTAATTGCTATTTTAATAATAATCCTTAATAAAATCCCTCTTGTGGCTTTCTGCTCAGCTGTTAATAACCAGTGAGAGGAACTTTGAATTGAGTCAAATCCATGCAAATAAAGGGAAGTTTAGGGTTGGCCGTGAGCAGCAGTTGACAGCCACGAGGACACCTCAGAGAGTGTTTCTGCCCTGCAAATTGTGAGGGCTGTCACAGCTTTCCACCTCTCTGATCCTGATCAAATGTGGTATTTTGCCCCAAAAAAACCCTCATTTTCTTGAGTTAAAAAGCTCAGCCTGCAGTGAGAAAAACTATTTCTTGGGTCACCCAGTTCTTGCAGGCTCTTGTTTCACTGACAGCAGATACTTCAATCATCAGCTCAGCTTTGTGGCCTCCTCTGGACTTGCTCCAGCAGTTCCATGTCCTTCTTATGTCGGGGACACCATGTATTCTTGCAGCTGAGAGGGCACCTGAGCCTCAGAGCTGTGAGCTGCAGGTGTGTAAGGCAGAGCCTGAGTGTGCAGGTATGGCACATCCCAAGGGCTTCCCCTGACATAGGTGGGAGAATCCAGGATTACTCAGCTGAGGAAGGGTTGCTCCTTCAGGAATGATTACATGGGCATAAGCCACAAATGCCACCCTTGTATATAAGCTTAGCAGTTTCAAGAGAGTGAAGATTGCACAGAAGTGCAGGTGGTTATTGAGAACAGTCTTGCTGGTGTCCTTCATTAGATTTTCCAAGTGGTTTCGCTTGGCATCTGTGGTACCTCTTGACCACAGCAACCTCCCTCAGCCCTGCCTGCTCTCCAGGCAGCATTCCCAGAGGAGGGGCAGGAAAATCACCAACTGCAAATGCAAATCTACATCTGGGCTGTGCAAATGACCGTAAGAGTCTTCCTGGGTTGGAAGGACCTTAAATACCATTCAGGCCCACCTGTCATGGGCAGGGTCACCTTCCACTAGCCCAGGTTGCTCCAAGCCCCATCCAGCCTGGCCTGGAACACTTCCATCTTGATCAGTGGCTTTTAAGACATGTTTGGGATGAAATAACTGTTGTTAGAAAGTCTTCTGTGAGTGTTTAACCACCTCCTCTCCTTCCCTCAGGACCCTGGGTGGCAGCTCCCCCGTGCCCTCCCCTTGCTCTGCCGCTGCCTCTGCACACACCTTGTCTCCAGCTGCTCTCACTTCCCCTAACCTCTATCCTGAAACCTGGATTTGTATGGATCCATCTCAGGACTTCATCCAAGTGCCTGTTCTGAAGGAAGACAAAAGCTACAGAACCATTTATAACCTGTTCCACAAGACTGTGCCAGAAACCAAGTACAGGATCCTGAAGATCCTGCGGGTGCAGAACCAGTTTCTTTGGGAGAAATACAAAAGGTAAGAGAATGAAAATTATGTTATTTGATGATTATATTTGTAGAAGAGGAATTTTATAGGAGAGATTGGTAGCTCCTCTCCCAGCGATGCTGTTCCAGGGTGGGTCCTACAGGGGAGATGAAGAGGGACTTTTGTCCTTCTTCTTGTCCTTCTTAAGAAGGACATGAAACTTCTGGAGCAAGTCCACAGGAGGCCACGAAGTTGAGAATAGGATTGGAGCATCTTTTCTACAAGAGAGTTGGGACTGTTCAGCCTGGAGAAGAGAAGGTTGTGTGGAGACCTCAGAGCAACCTGCCAGGAGCTGAAGGGGCTGCAGGGAAGCTGCAGAGGGACTCTTGGTTAGGAACTACAGGGACAGGAGAAGGAGCAATGGGGATAAATTGAAAGGGGAATTTTAAGTTAGATCTTAGGCAGAAGTTTTCCCTGTGAGGGTAGTGAGGCACTGGCACAGGTTGCCCAGGGAGGCTGTGGCTGCCCCAACCCTGGCAGTGTTCAGAGCCAGGTTGGCTAAAGCCTTGAGCAACCTGTTCTGGTGGGAGGTATCCCTGCCCAGGGCAGGGGGTTGAGACTGGATGATCTCTAAGGTCCATCCCCAACCCCTTAGCATACTCTATGACACTGAGGCTGTCAGAGCTGTTGTGGCCAACCTGCAGTGAACACTCACCCTCCCCTTCCATGTCCTGTTGCAGGAAAAAGGAATACATGTCGAAAAAGATGTCAGGGCTGGCCAGGCTGATGAACGAGCGGCACCTGTTCCACGGCACGTCGCAGGATGTGGTGGATGGGATCTGCAAGCACAACTTTGACCCGCGCGTGTGCGGCAAACACGCCACCATGTTCGGCCAGGGCAGCTACTTCGCCAGGAAGGCCAGTTACTCCCACAACTTCTCCAAACGCTCCCCCAAGGGCCTTCACTTCATGTTCCTGGCCAAGGTGCTGACAGGGAGGTACACAGTGGGCAACCACACCATGAGGAGGCCTCCTCCCGTGGACCCCAGCAGCATCACCAGTGACCTCTACGACTCCTGCGTGGACAATTACTTCGAGCCTCAGATTTTTGTCATCTTTAATGATGATCAGAGCTACCCTTATTTTATTATCCAGTATGAAGAGGTCAGCAGCACTGTTTCCATCTGAAACTTGTGCTGCTGGACTGTTCCCTCCAGTAAACTCTCACCTGGCATCAGTTTGTTTGGGAAATAAAAGATTTGGACCTTTCCTAAGTGATGAAACGACTTTGAGGGAACAAAACCTCGGAGTCTAGGAAAGGAGAGCTGAAGTGACCAACTGTGCACTTGCTGGTTGATTCCCTAGGTGCAAATTGTACATATTTTTCCATTGTTTATAGTTGAAAACCTGTGCCTTTTGTTATAAAACACTGTTTATTTATGTTAGTAAATATTCATGTTTAAAAAGGTGTGTGTGGGTGTAGTTTCAGTTGTGTTCTGTGGGTGTTGCGCCCTGAGCTCCAAATTCAAGGAGGGCCCTTTCTAGGGGATCAGAATCACATCATTTTCATCCCAAGGAGGTTAAATAGGAGATTCTCCCAATCACTATTTCTCATTATTATATTTCAGAGACATTGGGAGAGATCATAAAACTTAACATCTTGCTCATACTTGAGATTATTAAGGAGGATAACACACACAGAAGAGCTGCAGAGGGACTTTGGACAAGGGCTTGGAGGGACAGGACAAGGGTAGAAGGCTTTCCACTCCCAGAGGGCAGGGATAGGTGGGATATTGGGAAGAAATTGTTCCCTGTGGGGGTGCTGAGGCACTGGCACAGGTTGTCCAGAGCAGTTGTGGCTGTCCCATCCCTGGGAGTGTTCCAGGCCAGGTTGGATGAGGATTGAGGCAACCTGGGCTGATGGAAGGTGTCCCTGCATGTGGCAGGGGCTGGCACTGCATGAGCTTTGAGGTCCTTCCAACCCAAACCAGTCTGGGATTCTGTGATTATTGCTCACCTCAAGCAGTCTAGGCTGGCCATACCTAAGCTGGGCTGTCCTCATTAGGACCTCTACAAAGGGTTATTTGTCCCTTGACAAATGCTACTGCACCTGCTGTACTAGTGCAGGTGTGGCTGAGGAACGCTCAGGATGTTCAGCAGCCCCAGGAGCAGGTCTGGTGGCTCCTTGGGTGGGATGGGACCTTTAGACTTGGTGATTTGTGTCCCTAACTCAGCAAACCTGAAGCTGAACCTGGAGCTGCACTTTGGGACAACCTGCTCTGTATCCACTTTCTGGGGCCCAATAAAAGTGTGTTTGCCATGGGAGAGAATTCCAGATTTCCACCAGCACTCCTGCTGGTTCCTGTCCTGCTGGATTACTCCTTGCTACCTACAGATCAGATCAGCTGTAGGTGAGGAGGGGCAGATCCAAGCAGCTGGTTCCAGTTAACCCCAGTCTCCTCTGAGGCTCTTGGGAGAGCTCAGATTGGAGGAGGTTTGGCTTGGAGGAGGACACATTGGCACAGTGGGATGGAAGCTTCCAACTGGGATGTGCACCACAGAGGAGCTGCTCCTGGCCACAGCTCACCTTCAAGGGGATGACTGGAAAGGTAAGGGGGGCTGTGGAGGAGGGGGTGGATGATGAAGTCAAGTCACCAGCAGCTCTGTGGAGTTCTTCACATTCTTGGTGCTGCTGCTGCCCGCCTTGAGGGTGCTTGTCACTGTTCTTGACGCTGGCAGGAGCATGGGGCAGTGTCCTGGGGGTCAGTGGACTGGAGGTTGCTCTGGCAGCATGAGCTGGTTGTCCAAGGTGGTGATGTTACCCTCACAGCTTTATCTATGTGTGTATTTTAGAGGTGTCTCTGTCCTGGAATCTGCTATTAGTTCAGAATGGAGATTTAGGATGTACTAAAGAGAAAGACTTTGAGTAAGGATTTATGAGTTTATGGCTTTTATGTGTTGAGCAGTTCCCCCACTCAAGTCTTGTGGCCAGTTTGGGACTGGGACAAACAGGATGGGAGTGGGAGGTGGGACAGCTGCTGAGAGCTGGGAATGTGTCTTCCCTCCCACTTCCTATCACTAGGGAAGTCAGTTGTGCTTTTCCCTTGGATGTTGTACTGAGGTTTTGGTTCTCTGGGTCCTTCTCCACACAGCTGGTGGGTGGGGTGCTCCACAGCCATGTGTCTGCTGCCCACCAGTGCTCCTGGACTGGTCTGCCTGAACCTTCCCCTTTCCAGCCTGCCCTGGGGCTATGGGGCTGGGGATAATGGGCTCTGTGACACATCACTGGCAATGTATTGAAAATATTTATGGGGTTTCCATACCAACCTGCTCCATGGGTATGAACCAGCCCACAAAGGCTTATGAAATCAGCAACTCCTCAGCATGTGGTGTGTTGTGCCTTGGTCTTGGGCATGGGCTTCATGTCCCCTTTTGTGCCCATGTTAGCCTGTCCCTGTGGCTTGTGCTGCTGCTAGTGTTGGGATTGCAGCTGGTCATGGGGAACACATAGTCACAGGGATACACAACTGGAATTCAGCACAGCTGGGCCACAGCTGTGTCACTGTGTGCTGCCAATGCCTGGCAAGCACTGATCACACTCCAATGTCCATCCACAGCACTCTGGGGCTCATGCAGGATCACTCCTGCCTCTCACCTCCCCAGGCAGGACTGCTGGAGCCACATGGGTGTTGGGGCAGAGCCTGGCAGGGACAGAGTGTGCCCCTAATCACCCCCGTGGCTGCTAATTGCCTCCTGTGTGCGTTAGTGCAGCTCTGTCCGTGGCACTGCTCAAGGTGCACCTCAGCAGAGCACTGAGAAACTCTGTTCCTAATCCTGCTCCTAAATGGAACATCTAGAGAGAACAGGCCTGATCCCAAGGGGATTTTCCTGTTGCTTGGTGGGGCTACTCCCCTTCTCCCTCTGTTTATGCCCATTAAAACCACAGCGACCTCCTCCCAGTGGGGCTGTGGAGACGACTATCTCCAGGTTTCCTACTCCTCATGTTTCTTCTTGCTGTGTGTTCTTGACCTTGGCTTTACCTGTACCCACACCTGAGGTTTCTGGGGCAGGGGTTGTCCCTGTGACCCCAGGGCTGGGGGTTTGTCATGGAATGCATAAGTCCTATTGTCTGTCACCTTACCCTGGTTTTGGTGGTGTCACTGGTGAAGAATTCGACGATGAAACCAGGTGACAAAGCAGCACTTGTGATAAGGATCTCGCTGTGTCATTACCCAGATTGCAGGTGGTGACACACACTTTGGGCAAGGTCATGTGTTGTGAAAAGCCCATCAGGGAACTGGTGGCCAGTGTGGGGGCAGCAGTGGTGCTGATGTGTGGTGAGAGGGACCTGCTGGGCTGGCCAAGCTCTATGTGGCATTTCCGGACCTGTGGGAAGCCACTGTGGGGTGTGATGTGTGTCCTGAGGGGCTCCAATAACTGGTAGCCTGTCAGGTCAGGCGGCAGCACTTTGGGCTCTGCCATGGGTGGCAGTCGAGGGTGAGGTCACCTCTGCCTCTGTCCCTGGTGGTGCCTGGGCACAGCGTGGGTTTGTCATGAAACAGCCTGTTCCTGACAGCAGGATAAAGGCATCTCTGTGGCCAAGGGGAAGGAACAGCTTGAGCATGTGCTGACTGGGGAGCTGGGCAGAAGGACAGGAGCTGCTCCTGGAGGAGAGGTTTCAGTGCCAGCTGCCTGAGAGGTCACGTGGGAACAGCCACACCATCCACCCTTCCCATGTGTGTACAAACACCTTACCAGAACAACGACCCTCCTTGCAGGACCTAAGCCTGGTTGGACTGTGGCACACCCTGGCAGGGACCCCAGCTATGTGTCTGCTTTGCCCTGTGTCTTGTACAACTGATGTTTGGGGCTACCAAGCTTCTGGATTTCTTCCAGGAAGAATAATCTTGGAGCAGAAGTTGCTCCCCATCCTCTCCTTCCAGGTGCTTGAGGGCTGCTGGGCAGAGCTCACACCTCTGGGACAGCTCTGTGGGAGGTGTTTGGGGAAGCAGCTTGAAGAAAGGTGGAGGCAGTGGGTGATGGTGATGGGAAGGTTCCTTATGAGGTGTCCTGCAAGTGGGAAGGAACCTTGGGAGGTGTTTAAACCAACCTCCTGTTCAATGCAGGGTCAGCTCTGAGGTCAGATCAGGTAGTCCAGGGCTGCATCAAGCCTGTGCAGGAAAACCTGTGATGATGGAAGATGCCCAGCTGCTGGGCAACCTGCTCCACCTGCAGTGTCCTCACTGAAGGGTAAAACCCCCTTCAATCCAGGATTGTGCTGCCCTGTGATGATGTGTCCCAGCTCCTGCTGTCCACAGGCTGAAATCAGTGTACACAATTTCTAGACTTGGAGCAGAGGGTGTAGAAGTGCTGGTGGTGATAAGTGAGCCCATAAATTGATGTAGTGAGATGTTTCTGGCAGGAGGATGCAAGAGCCTGTGCTGGGTGGCTCTCCCAGGGACTTACAGAGGAGTTCTTCAGCTCTCCCATAACTCCTTAAAGCCTTGTTTTTCTCAGCCCTGGGAAAAAACCCTCTTTCCTATCAACTCTGCTGGGAGAGGCAGAGTGAGATGAGGCCAGAGGAACACTTTGCCCTCAGTGTCACAGCAGGGTGGGTATGGGCAGGCCTAGAATTCCGTCCTGGAGGAGAATTCAGCACTGCTGGGGCTTTGTGATGGGCTGCTGACACCCAGGCTGAGTCATGAGCTTCAGCACAGCACACCATGAGCCTCTTCCCATCCCAACCCTGCAGTGTGCACTACTTGGGCCTTGAGATCTTTTTGTTTATGTTATTTTATGTGGAAACTTGAAGTCTTGCACAGTAGTGAGAATTGGGTGACAGACCAGGGAGCATCTCTGGCTGCCCCTGGGCTCCCTCCAGCCCCACTGTGTCATCACCCTCCTAACATCAACCCAACACATCCTCTCCAGTAATGTTTCTTTGCTCTTAGGGCTCCAAAGTCTGTTTTGATGAGAATATTTTCCCTTAGACCTGACAGCAAATGTCAGGTTGACCTAAGGGTTGTTCTCGCCTCGATTTTCTCCAGGCTCCCTTTTCTCCAACCAGCTGGGTACAAGTTGTTTCCAGTGTAATTAGGCTGTTATAAATCATCCTCTGCCTTTCTCTCCTTCCACCAGGAACACATTCCCATGCCTTGATCCACACTTGGGTTTGTTGTGTCTGTCAGGCTTTGTACAAGCCTGTGCAGCTGCCCAGCCCATGGCTGCTCACCCAGCCTCCCCAGAGCCACTCAGAGCTCTCTCCAGCTGCACATGGAAGAGAAATCAGTTGTCCAACCAAAACCTGCAGCTGCTCTGGGATGGGCTCGTGGTGAAACACAGGATTAGGTTGGTGCAGATGATCCAGTTAGATGCCCAGAGGAGCTGTGGCTGCTCCATCCCTGGAACTGTTCCAGAACAGGTTGGATGGGGCTTGGAGCAACCTAGGCTAGTGGAAGGTGTCCCTACCCATGGCAGGGGGTGAAACTGGTTGAGCTTTAAGGTCCTTCCAACTCAAACCATTCTATGACCCTTTGCTGTCCATGCAGACAGAGGATGGACCTGCTGCCTGGCTCCGAGACCAGGTCATGGACCAGCCTGGAGAATGTCTCTCTCAGTCCATCCCCACTGATGGTGGGAAAGTTCATGACCATTTCCACCTCTGTTATCCACTGGATCAGGTTTCTCCAAGCCCTGGCCAGTCTGGCCTGTTCACACTGCTGCCCACTAGGACAGAAGGTGTTTATTGCCGTCCATCCCCCAACACCTGTGGTGCAGGTCACAGGAAGAACAGGGCAAGGAAATTCTGTAGTAAATACCACTATGGAATCAAATTCCTGTTTGTTTCCCATGAACTCAGTGTTTGCACAGTCAGGGCAAAGGGCTTTGGCTTTCACTCGGATGCATCAACTGACAACTCTCCCAGATAATCTCGGGTGGGATCTGCTGACCTCGGAAGTCTCCTGCTGACTGAGACCTTCCAGGTGTTTTCTGTCTCCTTCCTGCCCATTTTCCAGAGCATTAAGCCTGGGAAGCAGAATTTAGAACTGTTCAATAAACCCACACAAATGTTTTTGTGTCCACATTGTTCCACATTCTGGAGGCCTTTGTAACACACAAAAATAATTCATCACTGCAAGCAGCATAGCAGGTAAATGAGGAATATTGGGTTGCATTCAAAGCACACTGTGTGTCCTGGTCCAGCTTGCTGGCCAGTTCATCATCAGTTAGTCAGGAAGGATGTGGAGCTGTTGGAATGAGTCTGGAAGAGGCCACGGAGATGCTCTGCTATGGATGCAGGCTGGGAGAGCTGAGGGTGTTCAGCCTGGAGAAGAGAAGGACTCCAGGGAGACCTTAGAGCCCCTTCCAGTGCCTAAAAGGGGCTCCAAGAGAGCTGGAGAGGGACTTTGGACAAGGGCCTGGAGAGACAGAACACAGGGAATGGCTTCCCACTGCCCGAGGGCAGGGATAGGTGGGATGTTGAGAAGGAATTGTTCCCTGTGAGGGTGGTGAGGCACTGGCACGGATTGTGCAGGTTGGATGGGTCTTGGAGCAACCTGGGCTAGTGGAAGGTGTCCCTGCCCATAGTAGGGAGTGGGATGAGGTGATCTCTAAGGTCCCTTTTAACCCAAACCATTCTGTGATTCTATGCCAAGGCACCCAACACTCACCACAGCTGAAAAGCAGCACCACTGGCACTGTGCTCTCACAACAGTGACCATCTGCATCTACCAAACACTGCTGCTCAATTTTCATCACCTCAGAGCTTTAGCACAAGCCCTGAAATGCTGAGCCAGCCAAACAGGCAGGGAGCCATGCAGTGAACTCCACTTCACCTTCCCTGGTTGCGCTCGGCTGACTCTGCCCTCGGTGCTGGAGGTGCTCCAGAGGGAGAAGGGGAATTCTTCCCATCACCCTGCTCTCACACAAGGCTGTATTGGGAACAAGCTGTTGGGGGTGGGAGGTTCCATTTACTGCCTGAGTTGTGAAATCTTCTTCAGAGTACTGGAGATGACTCGCTCCATGGCCAGGGGGTATTTCTGCTGAGCTGTGTGGAGCGTGCGGGAGGTGTGTGCTGGGACAGTGGGTGCTGCACAGGGCAGGTGCTAATGAGCAGCACTGCCAGGCCCTCTGTCAGCACCCAAATAATTGATGGACGGGAAAAGACGTCCCAAGACAGGCAGTTTCATAAGCCATGAGTAACTGTTTGTGCTTCTGGGAACCAGTTGTTCCCTGTTATCTCCTGCCCGGGCACAGTGCTGGATGGATGGATGGCAGCAGCTCCTCCCTGGGGAACACAGCCCTGACCCCTCCCTGCCCTCAGCTGAGCTGAGCAGGAGGCTGATGTCCTGCTGGGGGTGGGAAACTGGACTCACCCAGAATTGATGTGCTTGGGTTTGGGAGGGGATGAATCTAGGCCTGGAATACAGGTGGTGGGAGCTCTCAGTCACCACAGTGACTTGATGTCAATGCCATCTGCACCAGCGTTGTGCTGCTGTGTGTTGGGTGACCCCTGCACACCTCAGTGTGCATGTGGAGAGAATAACCTGCATTTCCCTTTGCACATCCAGCCCTACAAACCTCTAACTGCTCCCACTTCCCTTCTTCTAACATCTCTTGGTTTCACTTGCCCTCAGACAAGGCTGAATTGATGAGCACACCCCAACAAAGGAGTCAGTGTCCCCCTGCCCATGCTGCTGGTGAGGAGGTGTGGGATATGGCAGTGGTGGCTGCCCCAACCCAGAGTCTTGGGGCATCTGCTGAGATCAGTGTGGGGAGACACTTGTTTGAGCAGACCAAGGGAGAATGAAGAACAGAGAACTAGCAACAGTTTTAGCTGAAAGTAGAAGCACCAAAATGCTCCTCAGTGCTCCTGTTTGCCTCCCCTGGTCATGGGGAACAGAAGCTCAACCCTTTCACTTGAGCTGGTGCTAAATATTTATGCTGAAGGGAGACTAAACCTTGCTGGCTGCATCCAGGCATGTATTTGCTACAACCCAGCACAATTATGGACCTGCTGCTGATTCTGCTTTAACTGCTGGGCCCAGCTTGAGTGGAGCAACCTTGAGGAGAAAGGTGTCCCCAAACCTCTGGTGAGCAGCTGCTGAAGCTCCAGGCTCACCCAACACCCCCAGAGCTCCTCTGCCCTCCCAGCTGTGTCTAGTCCTGCTCGAGGGGTTGTTGCAACACCAGAACTCGACAGTGTGAGCTGTTCAGATTGTTCCTCCTGATACTCAGGGTCCTGCCCGTGACTCCCCGTGCGCTGCCTGTTGCTCAACGAGCTGCAAACCAAACAGGCTCTTGCTGAATCCTCGTGGTACAGACAGAGCTGCCTCACTCCTCTTCATCACCCAGGCTGAGCCTCCCAGGCAGAGCTGGTGTTGGGCTGTTTCCCTTCTCCTTCCCGTCTCACAGCCAGGCATCAGCTCTCCCTGCTGCCTGTGTGCTCTGCTGAGAGCTCTCCCAAGGAGCTGTATCAAAAGCTGCAAGAGCTCTTAATGAACAATTTGTCACTGATAACGCTGTGGTAACAGCTGCAGCGAGCAGGACTGAATGTACAAATGCTGCAGGAGGTTGTTCTCACCCATTAACTCTGCACTGGACAGGCTGCCCAGAGCAGGGGCTGGGAGAGAGCCTCAGGCAGGGTGACAGCCAGGCTGAGTGCAAACCCTGGAGAACAGGAATGAGGTACCAGCAGAGGCCAAGGCTGAGCTCTCTGGCAGAGCCCTGGAGAGCAAAGCTCAGCCTGAGCTTCTCCAGGTGTCCCAGGTGAGGGGCAGGGAGTGTGGAGAGGCACCAAGTAGAACAGTTGCAGCTCTGATACGCTGATGCCTCTAATGACTGAAATCCTCATCATCTCCAATGGACATTGCCAGGATGCAAAGAGGAAACAGGCAGAAATACATCTACCTGGTTTGTAGCAGCATCCAAGCTTCTTTTTCCTGATCAAGAGCATCCACCACCCCTGGAAGTGTTCAAAAAATTAGTGGACGTGGCACTGTGATAGAGATTAATAGGCAAGGTGGGATTGGGTCGAGGGACTTGGCAGCTGTTCCAGCCTGGCCTGGCTGTGCAGCATGAGCATCAGCTGCTCCCGTGAGCTCTGTGCTCTCTGGGTCTGTGCTGCAAACATCTGGCAGGCTGCTGTTTGTTTGGCTTTCCACACTCACACACATTGTAGTCATTTGTGCTGTGAATGCTGCTGGGGAGGCCACGGTGCTCCGCAGGAAGCAAGTCTAGCCAGGGCAAATCTGGGCTTGCTTTGGGAGGGAAGTCAGGAAGGATGAATATTTGCCCTCTGGCATCAATTTCCTGTCTAGCATTCCCCAAAAAGCAGCTGGAAAACACCCAAGAACACAGACGTGTGTGTATGTGTGCCTGGCACCCTCCTCACAGGGGTGAGAGGAGCCTTTGGTCTGTCCCTCCCCCTGTCATTGCCCTAACTCCCTCTAGAATACCCAGCCCTTTGCTGGAGAGCTGTGCTCCGGAAACACAAACCCATTATTCAGCTTAATGTCCCATCTGGGCCCGTGTGGAAAAAAGCATATTCTGCTTGGGGAGAGGGAGTGATGCAATGGCAAGGGAGGGAGTGAGGCAGGCACAGCATGGCCAGCACTCCCTGAGCCTCTCTGGGCTGGGCAGGCACCTCCAGACTACTTGACCTCTTAGTGATAGTGAGTTTGAAGGATTTCCTTTATGAGGGTGATGTGTGGTAGCCCAGTGCCATGTCCACTGCTCACATCCTTTGGTGGGAGCTGTAGAGAGAAGGATATAATTCATTAGTTATAGGGAATTGCTGCTCATTGCTGTGTAGTTACAATAATAACCAAGAAACCCCCCCCAAACTGATTTATTTAAAATGTGCCTTACTCAAGGATGAAATTTTGTTGTGGGTTTCATGTAAAAGGCTTTGGATGGCTCTGGTTTGGTGTGTGAAGTGAGTACAGGTTTCATAGAACCATGGAATATCCTGAGTTGGAAGTAACCCACGAGGATCATTGAGTCAAACACCTGACCCTGCACAGGACACCCCAACAATCACACCATATTCTAAGTAATTATAATTTATAATTCCCATCAAGGCGAACATCAGCTAAGGAAAGTTACCTTCTCCATGTGACCTGAAACTAAACCTCTCATCCACCTTTTTGCCTTCCTTCTCATGAAACTCACCCAAGAAAGACTTCCTTTGTCACTTCCCAAACTGTTTGCAGTTGTTGGCTGTGGTTATGGAAATGCTTGATTTGAATAGTCACAGGAACACATTTCAGCCTAGGGCTTGGTTTGGCTCCAGCCACATCCCAGCAGCACTGTAGCTGCAACTGGAGGCACTGAGTAGATCATCTTTGCCCTAAGAGGCTCAGAGTCCAGGCGAGGGCAGAGCACTGGAGGTGTGAGCATGGGGCAGGATTAGCTGGGCAGCAGCAGCAGGTTGCTGAGATTAGCTGTGCTGGCAGCTCGGGGCTGTGGGGGAGCAGGGGGAGTGCCATGGCCGTGCTGAGACTGCCTGATCCCTCCTGACACTGCATTCCCTCCTCCACCCTGGAGCAGCCAGACTGGAGCTGGACATTTTGGGTACCCAATATCCTCCAGCATCTTCATCACCTGAGATTTGTTCTTTTCATCAGCTGTGTAGGTCTGAGTGAGAATCATAGAATCCCATACTGCTTTGTCTTGGAAGGACCTTAAAGCTCATCTCATCCCATCCCCTGCCATGGGCAGGGACACCTTCTGCTAGCCCAGGTTGCTCTGAATTTAAATCTTATTTACAACTCAAATATATGCTAAAAATTTAGCATTCCTCTATACTATACACTAGGAGTAGCTTTGGCTTTTGTTCTCTTCATGTGCTGTTGTCACATAAATAATGTGACTGAATTTCTTAGCAATCTGCAGTGTATCTCAAGGTTTGAGGGGAGATAAAGCCAAAATAGCTATAGCTATTGTGCTGAGTGAGGCTGTCAGCACCCCTAGGAACAGGGGGTTGTGACCTGTCTGGACAAATAAGTATATTTTTCTCTCTTCTCAGCCCCTTTTCCTTTTTCTGAGCCTCCATAAGGCCAATTAACTTTAATGGCAGTTGTACAAACACACTAGAACAGACCCTTACAGGAGGACCTCATTAGCTCTTCCTTCCTGTGGTTTTCATTCTGAGTTGCTAAATTTTATGGATTAACAAGAATGTTAAAAAATATGGCAAAGCAATCCTGGTATTTCCATGCCAAAGTACTCAGTGAATGGACTTTAATAAGTTGGATTTGGGAATGGATTGGTAGGCCCATGTGTAACCAGAGCTCTGGAAAATCCATACCAAGACAATCTGACCAGCCAGCTGTATAAATATCCCCCTGACCTCTTCCCCTCAGCATAATTCCCTGAGAAACTCTGTTTCCAAGGGAAATCCACCAGCAATTCTCACAAGCTTTACTTTCCCGACCTGCCAGAGAGGAGTTTGCAGGAGGAGTCACGCACAGGAGAACACCCACAGGATCTCCTTGGGACAGCAGTGCTGCAAGGGTTGCTCATCTTCTGGGATAACACAGTGTGTCCCAACCATCCTCCAGCCAATTTTTGTGGATGTCGTGTATTGAAGATAGCTCTGAGAAATCTACAGCCCCTGACATCACTTCCCTAGCTGAGGGATGCTTGGCTTTTCCCACGTTATGGTGGGATAATGTCAGATGTGTTTTCATGTGTGGTTTCCCAGTGGTATTTGAAGGGCCCTCAGGAAGGAAAGATTCTTCCCTGTTTCCTCTTCTCCCCTTGGGTTTGAGGGAATGGAACTGCATGAGGAGGCAAGTGCAGCAGTGAAGCTGTTCCTCATTCCTGTCTTGCCCTGGAGCGCACAAGGGACTTGGGTTGTATTGGAATAGACTATGAACGTGCAACTCAAACCGTGAAATGTCTGAATTCAAAGTCTATCAATGTGGATTGATTATCAGCATCACAGGAAGAATGAATGCAGTGGAACAGGAATTATGAAACCGTGAGGTTGGAGGTTGGGATATTGCCCTCCGTTTTAGAGAGGCAGGTTTGGGGAATTTTAGGCAAATATAAGATTTAAATAGAGAATTTAAATAGAGATTTAAATAGGGAAATGTCCCTTCATGGTGGAACGGTATCACTCTGATCAGTGTGTGGGCTGCTGCAGGGCTGAGCACTGGGATGCCTGGAGGGATGGGAGACAGGGAAGCCTCCACAACCATCTGGGCAGAGAGGAAGGGAAGAGCTTGACCTCTGGAGGAAACTCGGTGTGAGAGGACAGGGAGATCTGTGAGAAAAATTAGTGCAGAAGGGTCCTGGGGGTGTCTTCTATAACCTCAGACTGTCTGGCTCATCAGTCCTCTCCCTGCTTGTCCTCATTTCCCACATCTGTGAAAAAGAGCTTCATGTACCTCATCCACCTAACCTTTTCCCAAGGATGGGACCACAGCAGAACCATGCCGAGGAGGGAGAAGAGGCTCCCACAGCCATCCCACATGACACACGTGGTAATTTCGGTAGTCCATCTCACCTTTTGGGCCCTGTTGGCTCGAAATAAGCTCTTGGAGTTGGAATTGGCAGTTTTACTTTCAAAACAAACAGGCAAACAAAAGGACAAGGTTTTCTTTCTCATTTTTATTGCTGTTTCCAGCCCAGCTCTGTTGATGCTATTTTTAGAGCCCTGAGTTTCAATGCTGTGGCAGGAATTGCTGGGATTTCCCTTGGCTGACATGAAATAGAGGATCTGCACTTTGGTATTAGCAGGCAGCCAGGAAACTCATGGCTGGTGCCAGAACTGGGCCTTCCCTCATAAATCTGTCTGTATTTCCATGTCCCTGTGCAGCAGTGACGTGGCAGATCAGCTGTGCTGCTGTTCTGAGACACTCCTGGTGCCATGGAGCACAGGAGGCTCAGCTGGGAATGGGGGACTGGATTTGCCTCTGGTTCACTGGTGACACACACAGCTGGGAAATCCTGGTTCTCAGGAAATCAGCAAAGGAACTGTTTTCTGATCCCCATAAAGAGCTGGCAGAATTTGTTCCACAGGGAGATTTAAGTGTTTGAATACAAGTGATCAGTCCTGTATGTCTGATTGTATTTAACACCCTGACAGGATTATCCTTCATTGATCATAGATTTCTTACAAGGCAGCAAAGCTGCAATCAAGTAGAGTGAAATCAAGGGAGAGATCCCTGGAAGTGTTCCAGGCCAGGTTGAATGGGGCTTGGAGCAGCCTGGACTAGTGGAAGACGTCCGTGCCCATGGCAGGAGTGGGACTGGATGAGCTTTAAGGTCCTCCCAATCCAAACCATGCTGGGATTCTATGATCCAGAGCTCCAGATTGTCTTCCAGCTCTGCCCCTGTCTGAGCAACCCACCTCTGTCCTCCTGTGAAATGGGAATCATTCTGTCAATTCATTCATTTTACCATCCCTGGAGGTGTTCAAGGAATGACTGGATGTGGCACTCAGTGCTCTGCTCTATCTGACAAGGTGGTCATGGGTCACAGGTTGGACTCAACGATCTTGGAGGTCTTTTCCAACCATAATGATCCTGTGATTTTATGACTCAATGCACTTTTTGTGCAGTCTGTGAAGGGAAAATGCTCTGTATAAGCAATTTGTATTGCACTTCACTCTGGACCTGGGTTGGTTGTGAAACACTCAGGTCCTGTGGCTGCTGTGGTTGGTCTGTTCTCCTCAGCCAGGAAGGTGTTACGTGGGAAGGATTACGTGAAGCACTTTTTAACCTTCTATTTTAAGAGTTATGAAAGGCAATAGCTACATGTAAGTCATTGCCATCCCTAAAATAACCAGTGTGGCAGCTCCAGGACCTTTGACATTCATGGGGAGCAGCGACACACATGGGAATGCTGAGCAGCAGCATGTGTGGCATCACTCTACAGGGAAAGGGACCTGGAACAGCTCCCCAGGGCAGTGGTCATGGCCTCAAGCCTGACAGACCTCAAGGAGTGTTTGGCCAATGCTTTCAGACACATGACGGATTGTTGGGGTGTCCTGGGCAGGGCAGTAGTTGGACTGATGATCCTTATGGGTCCCTTCCAGCTCAGGATATTCTGTGGTTTGTGTGCCATGGGCAGTGCACACAGTGTGTGAGGCAGCAGAAGATGAGCAGGTTATCAGAGACCTAAATTCATCTCATGAGCAGATCCCTGGAGGCTAATGCAGTCCCAGGAACACGCTGTACACCCGAGCACCCGTCACTGGTTGTGGCATGATCACGCACAGGAATGGGCACCTGAGTCAGCAGCTCATGGGAGCAGCAGAGAGGCACAAGCAGCAGCAGCAGGTATTGGACTTGGAATCATAGAATCATGGACTAATTAAAGTTGCAAAGGAGCTCTAAGACCATCTAGTCCAACCAAGCACTGCCACTAAACTGTGTCCCCAAGTGCCACATCCAGATGATTTTTGCACACTTCCAGGGATGGTGACTCTGGGCAGCATGTGCCAAACTTTCTGTGAAGAAATGTTCCCTAATCTCCAATCTAACCCTCCTATTGCAACCTGAAGCTGTTCCCTCTTGTCCTGTCACTTGTCATCTGGGAGAAGAACCTGATCCCCACCTGGAACAAGATGAGCTTTAAGGTCCTTCCAACCCAAACTCAGCTCTGTGATTAAAGCCAAGCCTCCACCCTTTAGCACCAGTGATATCTCTGCTCCTTCCAAGGAGCAGGCTGATGAAAGCACTGGGCAGGGCAGCCCAAGCACAGGCTCACCCTGGGGCCATGGGACAGCTGGAGCTGGGCTCCATTCTTTTGGGGCAGGGACTGCTGTTTATCAGGGCCGGAGAGCACCAGGTACAGTGGACCTTAATCCTGATGGGGCCTCTAGGCGTGCCAGCTCCATAAATATTGAGTGTGCCTTAATCTCGGGGTGGGGAGTGTGACTTGTGTCCCCAGTGGGAAGTGCTGATCCTCCCTCCGATTGACTGTGCCATTGTGCTGAGAGGTACTATGCTAAGTATCTACTAACAGTATCAGTTAAGGGAACAGTATCAACACTGGGAAGTGTGCTTAGAGGGATGTTGCACAAAAAACAAACAGCAGCCTGGGAGAGCTTTTGTCCTGCGGGCACAGAGCCCAGGTCAGCAAGGGACACACTGCAGATCTCCCTAAATCAGAGTCTTTAAGTCTCTGACTTGGATCCTGGAATGGAGGTTCTCCTTATTTCCTGGAAAGGGATGGTTCTCCTTATTTCCTGGAAAAGGGTGGAGTTCTCCTTAGATCCTGGAAAGGGGGTTTACCTCTTTGCCCTCCCCCAGAGGAATGAGAAGAAGGAAAAGTGCAAGGCCAGTGGGACATGTTCTGTCAGCATTCTGTGCTGCCAGGCACCCCAAATCCTGCTGGGGGATGTGGTCAGTGCTCTTCACCCATTCCTCAGCTGCTACTTGGTTTGGGTAGAGGTTTTCTGCACACCTCACAGCACAAACCACAGCCTTTCCTCTCACCCTTGGATAGAAAGGCCATCAGGTAAAGGTCAGGGAGCTGAGGGTTGCGTGTAATTTGGTGATGTGTGGGAGGAAGACTATTGACTGTGAAAGGAGGCTGCAGGGTGCAGGGCTGTTGGCTCTCCTGTGGTGCAGGACGTGACTGATCCCCTGTGACAGCCTCATGCGAGTTGCTGCTGCTCCTGCTGCTGCAGCTGCAGCTGGGCACTCTGTCACTTGGCACCAGCCCAGCACGGAATCAAACCTCTCCTACAAGGAAATTTCCTGGGATGGGATGGAGGATCACAAAAGCACTGGCCACAACCTTGGGGAATCAGATCACTCTTAGTTTATTGGCAGTGTTGTGAATAGAGGGTGGATTGTGTCCCTGTCCCTATGTGGGGTGATGTGAGGTGTGTAGTCCTGTATGATATGTGAGGACCTTTAGTTTTAGGCCATGAACTGCTGCACTTTCAGATGGACCCAGAAAGTGTGTAAGCAGCCTGAGTCACTGCAGGAACCCCAGGGCCAGCCTGGCCTCCAGCAAGACTCAGTCTTGCACACATAGTGATGAGATCACAGAATCATTGAGGCTGGAAGAGATCTCCAAGATCATTGAGTCCAACCTTTGACTTATTTCCACCTTATCAACCAGACCAGAGCACTGATTGCCATGTCCAGTTGTTCCCTGAACATCTCCAGGGATGGTGACTCCACCACCTCCCTGGGCAGCTCCCTCAGCTTCTCCTCATATGACTTTCTCTCTAGATGTAGGTTTCACCTTGCTGCTGCATTTTCCCTGGGGGGCAATTTCACCCCCATGACCTATCTGGGCAACCTTTGGTCTGCCCTCACTTGTACCTTTGTGGCTGCAGCCTTGGTGGGGCTCAGCAAAGGGAAGACTGTGGCTCCATCCCCCCTCAGCCCTCCTGACCTGCAGCATCCTGCGTTGATCCTGGGCTCAGCACTGCCAGGAGCCTCTTTAATACAGCCCATAAGAAACCTCTGGCAAAGTTTTATCAACATGGCTTGGAAATTGTGGCTGCAAGTCCCCAGAGATGGGGGCAAAGCTCCTGGGGACATGTGTAAACAGGAAGAAAACATGTCTGTTCCCTTGGTGACTCCATAGTGACTGGGAAACACTGTCCAGTTTCACAACCACCTCTTGCCTTTCATGGATCACATTTGCTGCCTCTCCTGCCTGGGCCTGCTGCTCTCAGGTGAGAGGACAGGTTGGAGTCAGCCCTGAGCAGCACTTGGGGCATCGTGACATGTTTCTGCCTCTGGACCTCTCTGTCTCCCCAGGGCCAGGATCGAGGCAGGGAGAGCTTACACTGCAGTCTCTGAGCTCAGGTAGGCAGCTGGAGGTTAACCTGTGTCAGCCTCAGCTGGGGTGAGGCACTGCAGGAATCAGCCAGTGGAGTTCTGGTCGTTGCTGAATACCCTTGGAGCCCAGCAAAAGGCAAACAGCCAGAAAACAGTGCTAGCTGTTCACAGGAGCAAAGCTGTGTCTATGGGGACACCTCTGTGTGTACCTCTGACACAAGGTCACAGCCTGGCTGGGCTGGCAAGGAACTTAAAGCTCATCCAGTTCCAACCTGCTGCCATGGAGTCTCCACTCATGCTCCCAAACATCTCAACAGCTCTGACCCTTCTGCTGACAACTGCACCAAATTCTTCAGTAGCTTTTTTGAGGAGAGAAATCACAAAGAAACTTCTAGCTTTTAAAGCAATTTTATCTAAAATTTCCTTTATTAAACCATTTAGGATACTTAGGATTAGCAAACATCTTATGCAAACCTTCACTTGCTGACAGATAACTCACATGAATAGGAGTGAAACTGGCAGTGCTGAGCAGGTCATCATGCTCTGACATGCCACAGCAGACCTACAGTGACCACCCTGCAAGTCCTTGTGCTGATTTCTGTTGCAGGCCCCTCAGGAAGCAGCTTGCATGACGATGGTGATGCCTGCCACATCTCATCTGCCTCCTTGAGCTCCCAGGAGCTGCCAGCTCAGCCACGGCACGTTGCAGGTCACCTCAGGTGGCCACAGGCCGTGACAGCTGAGCTCTCCTAGTGCATTTGCTGCTGATTGGAACAGTGAGGGAGCATAGTCAAGCCAAACTCCTTTGGCCATCATCTCCCCCAGTATCTCCCTTTACATCTCAGAAATAACCATTTTTGCACTTCAGTAAGCATCACCTATATTTGGGGTACCAAAACCACAGCCTCCATGTTGGATGGGGTGTTGGGTTAACTGATGAGGAAACAGCTCCTAAAGCAAAGCAAGAAAGATCTTATTCCATCTCATTTCCAGCTGAGTTCCACAGGCCAAGGTATGAGGGTATGGCTGCATTGTAACCACTGTGTTGTAGCAACAGCTGCAATCAACACACACGTGTGGTGTTATCTCTTGGTGGGAGCTAAATGCCAATTGTCAGGCCTTGCCGCAGAAGTGCAACACTTGCATTTTCCTATCAGGATGTGCCAGGACATTGCACTGCAATCACAGCCCAGGAGGGAGGAACTAGTGTGCAGTGGAGAAAGGAGTAGCCTAATCTCCTATGTGCTTGGCAGGAGGGTTTTAAAAGGAGGTGAAAGGGATCCTAAGAACAGCCCTAGAACTGCATCAACAGTAGATGTCATAATGCAATTTCAGGCCTTGCAAAGCCAGACTCTCCTCAATATTCCTTATTCATATGGGTAATCCCATTCCCTTCATTGTCACGGATCAGTTTTAGATGCTGAATCTCAGAATGATTTCCACACACTGATCTTGCTTCCTCAAGTCATCCCCTCCATCCTCCTTGAGATGCTCTATCCTCTAAACATCCAGGCTTCCTTTTTATCTTTCTCTGTCCCACAGTGACTCCATAATTCCTTCATCACTGCCTGGTGTTTCTTCCAGTAGCTCACCAAGGCTGTAACATCTGTCTTGTTTCATTGCATCCTCTCCCCTTTCCAGTAGGGAGGGCTCCATGTGTCTGTTTTGGCAGGATTTTCAGGTTTGTTGTTTTTTTGGACCCAGCAGTATAAATGTTTTCCTCCCTGCAGCTTGTGTGTTTAAATTAGGAAGGAGCAGCTCGCTCTGCTCGTGGCTGGGGGAAGGGGAGAGATTGATGGGGGTTCTGTGTTCCTGTGGGAGCTTCCTGACAGGCTCCTGGGAAACTGCTGAGTCCTGCATGGATAAACCTCACCCTTATGGGAACAGTTCTGGTTTTAGGTGATCTTAGAGATATGCAGAGCCCTTGGATGCATTAAAGACAGAGAACAAAACCTCAAACCGTTCTGCACTATCTCCCAGAGCTTTGGGCTTTTGCTTGGATATTTTGACAGGACAAGAAGAAACAGCCTCAAGCTGTTCCAGAGGAGGTTCGAGTGGACATGAGGAGGAATTTCTTCTTGAAAAGGGTTGATAAGCATTGGAATGTGCTGCCCAGAAAGGTGGTGGAGTCATCACCCTTGGAGGTGTTCAAGGCATGCCTGGAGAAGACACTCAGTGCTCTGGTCTAGTTGACAAAGTGGTGATGGGTCACAGGTTGGACTCGGTGGTCTTGGAGGTCTTTTCCAAGCTTAATGATTCTATGATTCAAGGAATCCCAATCCCAAATCCCATCCTGCTAGCTGGCTGTCCATGCCCTCTCACCCTCTGTGCCTGTTCCCAACCACTCAGCTGCCTCTGTGCTCTGTATTCCTGTCTCACTCCAGCCTTGCATCCGTGACGCTTTTCCTGGCACCCTTCCCAAGTCCTCTTGCTGCCAAGTCAGCCTCAGTACAAGCTTCTTGTATTCCCTTTCAAATCCTTTTCTCTCGTGGCAAATAAACCCACTGTCCTCCACACGTACACTCCTGATATTATCCTTGACAGCTCTTCACTTCTGGCACTCAGCTGCTGCTTAATCATACGGATTCCTTCTCTGAGTCACCTCGTGTGCTCTTGTGGCCAAGAGCCTGACTTTGATTTGGCAATGTCACAGCAGGAGCACTGGGATCTCCTCCCTCAGGATCCAATTCCTGCCTTGCATGCCCCACTGTCAGCACGCTCCTGTTTCACTCTGCTCTGAGCCAGTACCGTGGTGCCTTTGGGGACTGGTACCATCACCTCAGCCTTTCTGCACATACCACCCTCTCTCTCACGATTTTCCTGATTTTTATCATTTCTGTGCTGCTTTGTAGAGTTTCTGTGTGCAGCATGACCTGCCTGACCTTGACTGCCAGGTAGCTTTCATGTTCAGATCCCTTCTCCAAACATCCTTGCACAGAGGCTGCTCTCCCACCACACTCTCGTCCTTGTGACATTTACAAAGAGGGGGGAGAGCAGAGCAAACCAAACAAATCCAGCACACAGTATTGCTTGAAAAGGGGAACTCATGTGCACGCAGCACCAGGAATAACCTCGCTGCTATGCCAGCCCTGTCCTTCCCCTGACCCCTCTCCTCCTCGCATCAGGCTCTGCTGCAAGCCCAGCACAGGGACGCCCTGCTCCTCCCCACGTCCCCCGTGTACCTACGGAGCGATAAGCACTCACGCTCTGCTCCTCCCTACCAAAACAAGCGGCTCTTCCCGGGGGAGCTATTTACTGACAGCGCTGCAAAACTGCTTCCCCGCGCTGCTCTTTGTGTTGAACAAATAAAAAGGGCAGCCTGAAGCCAGAGGGCTGGGGTGTAAGCAGCATTTCTCTTTGCCCAGGGAAGGCTGCAGATGTAGGCACACCTCTGCACCCTCCCTCGGCTGGTCCCGCTTTGTGCAAAGAGGGTGTTGGTGTTGATTGCCTTTTCCCCTAGCTGCCCCTGGCACGGACTTTGCTCCTGCGGGGTGGGCTTGGTAAGCAGCAGGAGGCTTCCCACGTGTGTTTGAGAAGGTACAAAGCCTGCCGGAAAACAATGGAAATAGCTGCCTTATGACTGCTGCGTGTCACGCACTCGTTTCTTGCCCGTTCGTTTGTCCTTGGAGCCGCTC
>NW_008687633.1:0-1829 GCF_000695815.1 Acanthisitta chloris | reverse complement strand
GGGCAACCTATGCCAGTGTCTCACCACGCTCACAGTAATAAACATTTTTCAAATATCTAACCTAAACTTCTCCTCCTTCAATTTGAACCCATTACCCCTTGTCCTATTGCAGTTCCTAATAAGGAGTTCCTCTCCAACTCCCTTGTAGGCCCTTCAGCTATTGAGAAGTTGCTATGAGGTCTCCATACAGTCTTCTCTCTTACTGTACAAGCCATGAGATTTTCAGAGTTTCCTAAAGTCCAGAGCATGGGCACTACACAGCACAGGGGAACTGAGTGAAGTGCCAAACACCCTGAGTTTCACATACCTTTGGGGGTTGCTCTTCGTTTTGACTCACGCTCCAGAACACGTCGTCCTGCACAGGGCTGAGTGGTGCTGTCACCATGTCTGAGGGACACATCCTTACTAGCCCGGAAATTGTCACACTTGAAACAAACAAAATACATGTTGAATTGTACTTCCCTGCCTATGGAACAGGTCCCCATTTCATCAGAGATAAATGGTTCTGTTTGTGAGATCAAATTTTTCATTAATGTGCAAGGAGTACTGTGTTTGGATACAGCCCTACTCACCTTGTTCACTGTGAAGGAAGTTATCCACTTCCAGCACGTTAGGCACAAATATTTCAAGGTGAAGTGTACAATAAAAAGAAATAGTAAACACATCTATGCTGCACGTCTCTCTCTTCCTTAAATCTGTGGAGGAGCTAATAGGTCATTGGCAATGCAGAGTGAACCAGTCACCTGGACAATGCAAGAATCACGGCTGAGTAAGTATATTTCACTCAAACCTGACCAATGCTTCCATTGTAGAACTTAATCACTGGGAGAACCCACCTCCCCCAGCTTGACTTCCAAACTAGTCTTTGCAAGCCCACCATGAACCTAGAGTCAATGGAGGCAAATTGCCAGCTGGAAGCACTTTCAAGTGCTCTCATGGTTATGAGGGGGCCCTGGCCCTCCTCTGTAACACATTTTTCAATTGCTTGAAAAAAATCAAATTTGAGAATGCAGTAAGAAAGAAAGAAACTATGCTCAGACTACACCTCATGTGTGGTCATGTCCAGGTGATCCCATTGTGACCGCCTGAGTTTAGAAGATATCTTCAAAGGTATCAAATTGGAGCATCAGGATAGCAAAACCCCCAGTCACAGCACAGGAGGGGGAAGGAATCAAATTACTGCCTTACAAAATCTTCACTCCAAGGGAACAAGTAAGCAGTGTAAAACTCAAGCTACAATATTCAACATTGGATCCTCTGATCTTTCCTGTATTTAAAAGAAGGACAAAACTAAGCAAGACAAGAATGAAAAGTCCCTCAAATTCTACACAGTGATGATCTACTACACCAGCATCTTCCAAAGGGGAAGAAATGCAAATCTAAAAGTCAACTGTGTGTACTGCCTCCCTGAAATGAGAAATCCTTTTGGACATAAGACCAAGACTGAACACATGGAATCTCTGTGTGAGCTGGGCCCATATACAGGGATTGCTATGCTAGAACCAATCTGATGTTACAGAAATACAAAAAGTATTAAAGAAATGCCTGAAGCTATACCACTTCGTGCTTTATTTCATCAGATTTCCCACACAAAGCAAGACCAGGGCTCTCTGGGAGGTTCATCTTCCTCAAATGCATGGCAAGACAGCATCCCCAACACCTGGAGGTCTAAGAATGAGGTTTGCCATTTTTGTCCAAGTCAAAGTTAAAACTCTCGTGTCCCAACTGAGTTACTGCAACTCAGATCAGAGGCAGCTGCAGTTCAGTTTCCCCAAAGAATGACTCAGACAAATATTTTATTGATTTATCATCAGTCCAAGTCTACAAAA
>NW_008687632.1:24240-25274 GCF_000695815.1 Acanthisitta chloris | reverse complement strand
ACTCAATCCCCTCATCCAAATTGTCAAGAAGGATATGAAAGAGACCTGGAGTTAGGAGTTTGCCAAATCAACTATACAGCTGTGGAATGCCAGTAGCTGGTTTAATGTTGTTTAATCTGTGGAAGCAGCCTGAGTCTGCTCCTTACACGAACCATAGGTTTTAGTTACATCACTGTTTTTTAAAATTCTGTTTTGTCTTCCCTCTGTAAGAACCTAGTGACTATAACTGAAACTCTCCACTCCAGGAAATTAATCAGCTGTGCTCAACCAGACGTAGCAGAGCTTCATCTTGAATCGGGTTTTCCCTGAAATGACAGTGTCACACATCTCTCCAAAGACAATCAATAAACTAGTGACTCAGTTTTGGATTAAAATTCTAGCAATTTCCTATTTAAAGTCCTTTCTCCTAAGTTGTAAAACTCAAAGAGACTTGATAGAAAATACCAAAAAACAGTTATCAAGCAAACAAAAGTTCAGTGCTCAGCGGGGAGAACAGTCTCCACTGAGGACAGGAAAACCATGAAAAGGAAGAGCTAGCATGGAAAAAAAAGGGAAAAGCTTTCCACAGCTTTCTGCACTAGCAAAGGCTAGAGATGTTGAATGCAGATTGTGGCATTTCCATCACCAGATCTTCCAAAAGGGCCGAGGCACTGGTTCTCTGTAACCTGACCTTTGAGGCTGCAGGATGGAAACTGAATGTTCTCTTAGAGTCCCTCCCAGCTCTACTTTCTATGATTTGTTTAGCATCTCTTGTACAAACATGGACAGGAAAATTCATTAACTGCAGCTGGAATACTTTTTTGAGAAGTCAGTAATGAAACTGAAAACAAGCTAACTGAAATCCTACTTTCTCCTAGATATCTCTCTCTGTAGGTGGAATAAGAAGGTTTTTACAAAGGTTCTGCTATAAAACCTTATCATCAAGCAGCATTTTTAACTGAAGCTACCTTATTTTAATGGCATACACATAAGAGAACATCACATTCACTTGTTGTTGACCAGGAATTTTAAAATCACTTAGGTTTTACTGACTT
>NW_008687632.1:14846-24194 GCF_000695815.1 Acanthisitta chloris | reverse complement strand
CAGACCAGATAAGCTTCCCTCTAAATGAGGAGAAAGATGACTGTCAGAGTAAAGTGCAATGAGAAACATTTTGCAGCAATGCTGTTTCACATCAGTAATCTGCTGTTTGTGAGGAAATCTGCAATTTTTCAAGTTCTAACCTTTGAACATATTACTATGCTGAACATTCATGAGATCAAGGAAACATCAAGTACCAGGAAGCATCTCATGAATCTAAAATTTAAACAGAAAGATCTAATGTTACTGATAATATTAACTACCAATTCTACAACCTTCAGTCTGGGAATGACTAATACAAGCACCATAACTAGCATGCCCATTTTTCTCAACAAATATTAAAAAAAAGTATTGTTTTAATCTTTAAGGGCTAATGAATTAGCTCTCTGTGTGGTATAAAGATATAAATGGTTATCTAGAGCTGTAACGCTGTCTTTCCTCACCAATTAATTTACTACCAAAATCTATTAGTGCAAAAATAATTACAGAATTTGAGATGTTCCAGCCAAATAATTTAGTTAATAAATACATACAGATGTAACTTGCATTTGTCTAATGGTTCCTACATCAAAATTTCTCAAATATGAGACAAAAGATATTTTTCTAGACCAAAGATACCACAGGTTTTCAAATACAGCACATTAACCACAGTCCTGCTATCTTATTAATTCTTAGCCTGGAAAACTGCATTTTCACTATTTCTTTCAGCATTTAAGGTCAACTCTGATCCTGCTTTAAAAGTATTTTCATGGTGCATTCATCTGTGCTTTCAGCTGTTTTGTGAATCACAAAGTAATTAACCTTTATTCGATACATTTCTCATTCACTGACAAGTGTGGCATTTCTCCCTCAAGCCTTTCTCAAAAAAAAAAAAAAAAAAAAAGTGCTATTGTTCTGTTACCAATAATATATGCAAACACATACTGCTAAATGTAGAAAATAACACCCAAATGTAGGAACAGTCAAACACAAAGGTATCCACATTAGCTCCCTTTGATTTCCCTTAGTAATTAGGTCACAAATGAGTGACCAGAAAATTCTGATCACTTCCAGGAGGTTCTTGGGACAAAGCTCCTCTGCATGCCCACCAAGGAGCTCCAAGAGAATGGCAGGAGGGAGAACTCAAATCCCAGCTGAGCCTGCCCCAGAGTGGCCATCAGCCCATCAGTGGCTCATCCATCTGCACAAGCTCAGAGGACTACAGGGATGCACAGTGGAGGGAGGGACCCAAAGCAAGGAATCCCAAAGAACAAGCACCTCACCTGGGCTTTCCCAGGGCTGTCCCAGCACAGCCATCAGCCCTGGGGTCCAAGTGGCACATTAACCTCCACAAGGAGCTCTCCAGATCAGCTCCACAGAATCACACAGAATCAACAAAGCTGGGAGAGACCTGAGATCATCGACTCCAACCTTTGACCAATCACCACCTTTTCAACTAGACTATGGCCACATCCAGTCTTTTCTTAAACACCTCCAGGGATGATGACTCCATCACCTCCCTGGGCAGCCTGTTTCAGTGTCTAATCACCCTTTCTGTGATGAAATTCCTCCTAATGTCCAACCTGAACCTCCCCTGGTATAACTTGAGACTATGTCCTCTCATTCTGTCACTTATTACCTGTGACAAGAGACCAACCCCCACCTGACTCCAACCTCCTTTCAGGGAGTTGCAGAGGGCAATAAACTCACCCCTGAGCCTCCTTTTCTCCAGGTTAAACAACCCCAGTGTTTCTCTAAGGAGCAGCCAGTGCAGGCACTCCAGCATTTCTCTAAGGAGCAGCCAGTGCAGGGATGGATGAGGCATGTGTGGCCCTGCAGCAATGCCCCAGAAGCAGTGAGCAGCTCAGAACTGAGCTCAGCCTGCCTGCCTGGCCAGGACCTGCCCTGGGGCCAGGACCAGTCTTGCCAGCATGCAGAGGACACTGTGTTGGCAGAGCCACCTCCATCCTGAGCCTCCTCCTTCTCCCCACAGATGTGCCACAAGCAGCCTCAGGCAGCACCACAGCCCACCTGGACAACCATCACGTCCCTTCATGGGGACAGGCTGTCTCTGTTCCCCAGCCCAGTGACCCCACAGAGCTCTCAGGCACAGGCACACAGGATAGAAGCCTGGGAGTCACTGCCTCTGCAAATGTCAAGCTGCTCACTCTGCCAGCAGCAGCCTCTGGGCCTTCTCTGAGAGGCAGAGCACATGGTGTGTGTCTCATAGGCAGTGGCCATCAACTGCATGTGCCACCTGTTCAACTGGGCACAACGGGTGCTGACAGGACCTGGGAAACACCTTCCCCAGGGAGCAGCACCAAAGGGCTCTGGGAACAGTCAAAGGCAAGGCAGGATCACTGCGACCTGCACGTGGCACAACAGTGTGCACTGGGACCAAGGATGTTAGGAAGCATCTTGTGCATGTCAAGACAGAGAAGCTGATGAAGGTAGAGGCAGAAGATGATGACAAAATGTATGCAGTCCTGTTTAGAGACATTCTCTCCTCCCTGCAGGAAGAAAGCTCCATCAAGTCCATCTGCAGCCACGATCTGTCAAATCTCAGCCAGGAGCCAGATGCAGGTCCCCTAGAGCTCTCAGCTTGACCAGAGACTCCAAAGGAGAGATGGAGAACTACTCAGAGCTTCTGTCTCCTGCCCCATGGGGACCACCAGGCCATTGTGATGGGGTCAGCACTGTTCCCAAATGCCATTGTGACAGAGATCCCATGGTGGTCCTTGGCGCTTCCCTCTGCTGACCCCCAGGAGGGCCCTGGCAGCCTGGCCAAGTCCCTCTCAAGGGCTACTCACTGCCAACACCTCCACCCTCAGAGCCCAACCACATGCCCAGTGAGGCACCCACCTCCCTGCCACATAGCCACAGCTGGGTGATCTCTCCAGTGCAGAGTTGGCCACCACCTGAGCCGGTGAGCAGGTTAAGTCCCAAACAGAAGGGATGTCTGTTGGCACAAGTTATACTTTACTCCTGGCCCTGGCTATCAGTCTCTCCTCAGCAATGGTCAGGCAGATGTTTTTAGCATGAGGCAGAGAGAGTGATGGCTCCTTGCCTTGAAAAGAAGATGTGTGTGTGGTTCTTGGCTGCTGGTCAGGGTTAAACCGTGACAAGAAGCAACCTGAGTGAAGGGAACCCAAACAACTCAGACTCAAACTCACTCACCCAGGCAACAGCACCAAGAGAGCACACTCATGGGAACTCTTGGCTCCTGGTGATCCTGCTGTGCATGGGATTTCAAAGGGAATGGCTCAAAAGATCCTTCCTGGGCTTCCCAGGACAGGCAGTGCCCCTGCCCTGATTCATCCCAGTACTAACAGCAACATTTCACGTGGCCAGCACTGCCCCAGCAAGAGCTGCAAAGGAAGGAGCTTGGCCTTGGTCACTGCTAGGAGACTCTTGGGACAAAGCTCCTATGAAACACCTTCCCCAGGGAAGTGATATAATCAGCTAAATCCAGAATCTCATCAGTAAACAGAAAAGTGCATTTTAAAGGAACATTAGGAAATATGATTGGATGACTCTTATTCTTCCTATCCAAAAAGCAGCAGCAGCAATCTAAGCCAAGCACCTCACATCTTAACAACTAAATGAAGCTCACCTTAAATAAGCAAATTCCTACCTTCTCATCTTTTTCCCTCAGTCAACCAGTGTCATCTGCTTCTGTTAGGATGAGTTTCAGCCAACAAGCTCTTAGCCAAAACCCAATTTCAGTGACACACTAATCATCTAAAAAACCTGACCATCTGTGTGTCATGAAAGGGAGACGTAAAAATGAATATTAGCAGCATATTGATGAAACTGCAAACTAATCTGTCACAACCTCCTTTGCAGCCTCACATAAAAGGCAAGGTTGGCAGGAATCTAAAATATTCCAAGGGAAAGCTTCTGGAAGAGAAGAAACAACTGCTTCAAATGACTCAGTTGTCTGGGAGAGAATAAAAAAGGAATAATTAAAGCATGGATCTGTCAAACTCTAAGATAACATGGACACCTGGCAACCAACTCCTGTGGCCAGTGAAACAGAACACAGCACTTGTACTTTACCTCTGCCATCAGCAATACAATACTATGAAGCAATAAAATTCTTCATGTTTGGAGGAAGTAGATGAAATGTGTTTAAGAACGTAGTAATGATCAAACTTGTTTTACTTACCTTCACAAAGGACACCATGAAACATAAAATCAGGAACAACTGTCTCTTATTCCCAGTGAGGACATACTCTTGTCCCATATGAAACTTGGCATCCACTGTGACTACAAAGGCCATTTCATCAGAAATTTTCATGGCTCCCTGCTTAACTTCTGAAATTCCTATTGGCAGCAGCCTCAAGTTTCCCAAGATACTTCTAGACTCAATCCCTACCACTTACGTTTATTCTACACGAAGTATCATCCAAAACTTTGCTGAGGACACATTCTGCTTCACCATCTGGAATTTTGATATATTTGATGCTATCAGCTTCAGTATCGTGAAAGAATCAGCCACTTCAGCCAAGACAACAATGGTCACTCAAGCTTCAGCTGAGGCTGCTCACACTGACTGTACTCAGCTCTGTTATTCTCTTTCACCTACTTGAAAAAGGCTCCACAATCCTTTCAGAAACTGAAATGAGGCTGAGCAGCCAATGCAACCCCAAATCTGCCTCCTTATCTTTCCTTTAGATAAAATATTAACATTTTTTTCCAATCATCAGGAGCCTTCCTGGGTCACCAATCTCAAACCTGCTTCTGTTCCTTCAATAGAATATTAACATTTTTTTCCAATCATCAGAGGCCTTCCTGAGTCACCAATCTCAAACCTGTTTCTGTTCCTTCAATATGGAAAACACCATATCCTTTATCAGACTTCAAAAAGGAAATTGCATCACTTCAAAAACCACATCTAGATGCCATCTATGGAATGCCACTCAACAATAAACTAATTTTTCCTTCAGAGGTCTTGCCTTTACCAAGACACTTTTTCATGCTCTCCAGCATCGTCATTAAAAATGTTTGGTTTTTACCATAACTTCAGACATTTTTTTCTTGCTCTTTCCACATGTGCCCAAGACTATTTTTGAAAGACTACTCTCTCTGTAAAAAATCTCTTCCTAATCTCCAACCTAACCCTCCCCTGGCAGAGCTTGAGTCTGTGCCCTCTTGTCCTGCTGCTGGTTGCCTGGGAGAAGAGACCAACCCCCACCTGACTCCAACCTCCTGTCAGGGAGTTGCAGAGGGTGAGAAGGTCTCCCCTGAGCCTCCTCTTCTCCAGGCTGAACACCCCCAGCTCCCTCAGCCTCTCCTCATGCCACTTGTGCTCCAGTCCCTTCACCAGCCTCGTTGCTCTTCTCTGCACCTGCTCCAGCACCTCAATGTCCCTCCTGACCTGAGGGACCCAGAACTGAGCACAGGATTCAAGATCCTCACTCCAGTCACACTTATTTACAGCCTCCTCAGCGCTCAGACCAAGCAAATAAAGCAGCTGAGTCCCAGGCTCTGTATTATCGCTTAGCAAGTATTTACCCAGGAGCAGCTGAGTCCCAGGCTCTGTATTATTGCTTAGCAAATATTTACCCAGATCAGACTAAGAAAGTTGCAGGACCTTGGACCATGTGGGGTTCTGTAGGCCCAAGTGAAGGAACATCCAAGGCTCCCACATGATACACATCCTCAGACAAGGCCCTGGTGCTTGCTGTGGTGCCAAGCAGTCATCTACAGCCACTGCTGGAGGGAGCAAAGAGCATCTCATGAACCCACACCTGGAGCAGAACACACCAATGCAAAGCCACGTGGAACTTTTCACATCAAATTTCACCTTAACACAGCTGAATCACTAATTCAGTAGAATTCTGTATTTCTTAGATGGCCTAACACCAAACTCATCAGCAGGATGACTTTTTACAGCACCAAATGCAGGTCTACACACACTCATGCTGTACTTAGTGTCCATCCATTAGCAACCTGACATGAAACAAACCCCACTCAAGTCAAACTGCTTCCCTTAAAAACAAACACCAGTAAAATGCAGTTAAAAAACCCTCGTAGTGTTTTCTTCACACCCAGATTTCAGAAGATGTAATACTATATGCAACAACTCAAAGAAGTTATTGCATTTTCTTCAACAAGTAAATACACTGATTTTAATTTTCCTGTGCTTTTCTGTGTGTATTTTTTCTTTGATGATCGTGCCTGGCTTTGTTCTTTCTTGCAGTGTAAAAACGTGTTGGTATATTAAAATGTTACTAAGTGTGTACAGATGTATAGCTTCTATTTGAGCAGCTCGGGGACTGGTAACCATGGCACTGCTTCCAAGAATAGAATTATCATCTGTAACAGCACTCATGCTGTGGCAGTTGACAGAATGGTTATAAATATATCTATTAGCAGCCTGAGCTGAATCTTTAAACAGCACTATAGGGACAGCAGTTGGCTAAAAATAGCTTGACAATATTGCATTTGAAGACTTGTCCTCAGAACACTTTGTCACATCCACAGAATGAATTTCAATTTTTTTTTTCCTGCATGAAGCTGAAAATGAACTTCTGTGGCACACAGGAGACAGACAGTGTGACATTTTTTGACCTCCTTTCTCTCTAGAACACTACAAATAAAAGCACAACAGTAAAAATCTTGAAAAGGCTGCTACAAAACATGAATGCCTAGAATTCAAAGTACATGAAGCAAGGGCAGAATCAAAAATCATTTCACAAGGAGGGGGAAAAAAAAAAGAAAAAGCACATAGCAATCAAGAGCACACAAATCATCTGTCTGAGCTGCTGGAGCTCAGCTTCATTCTAATACACTTCCATGGAACTGGAACAGGGTTACACACTTGTTACTAATAACTGTATGAGCCACAATTCAATAGCAATAAAGGAAAACAGCCTCACAACATATTTCTAAATTCAGTATTCAAGAATTCAGACTTACATTCTCTAAAAAAAAAACACCACCTTTTTCTTGTTGCTTTCATGATTTTCATCGTCTTTGTGATCACAGCTGATACCAGTGCAGTAATACCAGTATGGCCAGCTCAGTCAGCTGATGGAAACCAAACCACCTTCCTTTATTATTCAGGGAAATGCTTACACTTATTTAAATCATCAAATAAAAAACCAGACTTCTCATTTCCTAATAGGCAACTGTACACTGGAAAATGGGGACATTTAATTTAAAAAGTGGTATGAATGATGAAGGTCTCTCCACAAAGAAAGATGTGCTCACAGAGTAAATGTCATCTAGCACAGAATATTTTAGCTGAGAAGTGTCTGGAGGTTCTATGATCAGCTCAGCACAGGGCTAAGTTACAGTAGGTGTTTTATTGAGTCAAATTCTGAACACATCTCTGAAGATGGAGATTCTGCAACATCTCTGAGCAGCTGTTTTGGGTTTTAGTGCCCTCCCTGGGAACAAGAACCTTCCTAAGACCTGACTGCAGCTTCCTATGTTCCTGTTTGTGCCTTCTGCATGTCATTTGGTGTCCAGTGACAGACAGTGCTAATGGGCACACACTGCACAGACAGGACAAGAGCTGATGGGCAGAGACTGAAACACAGGGAGTTCCCTCAGAACATCAGGGAGCATTCCTGACTTACCCACACTGTTTCCAGCACCAATCCAAAGCACAGCTCCACACTCTACTCTGAAGAAAACTGACTCTATTACAGCCAAAACCAGCACAGGTGACTGAGCACTGGAACAGGTTGCCCAGAGAGGCTGTTATAGGAACCTTTAAGAAATGTTTCTTTCAACATGGCTTTGATGACTTGGTGTAGGAGACTGAAAACAGCCACCCCTGGACTGTTTGTTGAGTCACAGAGATAATGAGGTACCATTGTCCACCAACTATTCACATTCCATTCAGCTGTGACAAAAAGAGGCAGCACTGTCCACCACTCACACCCTCCAGCTGCCCAGCCATCTCACCACTGTCCACCACCCACACACTCCAGCTGACACCACTCCCAGATGCCAAGATCACGAAAACAGCCACCCCTGGACTGTTTGTTGAGTCACAGAGATAATGAGGTACCATTGTCCACCAACTATTCACATTCCATTCAGCTGTGACAAAAAGAGGCAGCACTGTCCACCACTCACACCCTCCAGCTGCCCAGCCATCTCACCACTGTCCACCACCCACACACTCCAGCTGACACCACTCCCAGATGCCAAGATCACGAAACTGGGCTCAGCTCCGCTCCAGGGAAACTGACCAACCAGTGCCCTGGCAGAGCCCTACAGAAATGTCCACCACCCACACACTCCAGCTGACACCACTCCCAGATGCCAAGATCACGAAACTGGGAATTGCTCAGCTCCAGGGAAACTGACCAACCAGTGCCCTGGCAGAGCCCTACAGAAAGCACCAGCATCCAGAGCATGGTAAACACCTACCACTGGAGAACAGACAACAACGACCACAGGTCCTCAGAACAATCACAGACCCTCATAACACCACTCTGTGTGACTACTGACCCACAGAAAGCCACTGGATTCCATGGTGGTGACTGTCTCTGCTGTGCCATCCCAGATCTTGCTTACTTCCCCTAACTTTCCTATTACTCCTTCTCTCTCCCCCTGAGTAACCAATAATGAAGTCTCACTCCCTAATGGTATTTTGACCTCGTTTGTGTCTTAATTCACACTGGGGGAATCGATTGAACACTCCCAAGTCTTATTGTACCAGGACAGCTGTAGACTCTCCCACCTTAAACATATTCAAAAGTCCTCTAGACACAATCCCAGAGAACTGACTTTAGGTGGCCCTGCTTGAGCTGGGGCTCAGACAAGATGCTCTCCTGATGTGCCTTCCAGTCTCAGCTACTCTGTGATTCTGTTAGCACTTTCTTTACTCTGCACTGGCCAGATGAGCACTTGCTCCATCCACTCTACACTCTCCCATCATGTAACTCCCTCAGCATCTCCCCCTAAGGCTGCAGAAACCCTCAGAACTCACCACATATGTCATGGACTCCACTGCCCTGCCCAGCACAGTGCTCAGTCCTCCACAGGACTCACCTCAGTATCTCCTTGTCTGTCTTAGACCAAAGAATCCAAAACTGGGCATAGCACTCTCACAAGTGCTGATCAGAGGGGAGGAATTATTTCCCTGAGCCTGCTGACCATGCATCTTCTGGCACATCCCAGTATGGAGTTGGCCTTCACTGGAAAGACACAAACACTGCTGACTCCTCTTTCAGGTCTGTCCATCCAGGATTTTTCTGCAAAAACCTTCTTTCTAGCCACTCAGCATCCAACCTATGCCATTGTCTGGTGTGAGATAAGTGTTTTGTTTTATTTTATAAGCATATACATGTGTATTAAGTTTCACTAATAAGGCTTTTTAAAGGTATTACCTACACTAAAAAAATAAGA
>NW_008687632.1:0-14810 GCF_000695815.1 Acanthisitta chloris | reverse complement strand
AGCAGGAAAGGCAAGACCTTTGCTGTACACTTCCAAATGCAAGTGAAAGAAAGACTAGGAAAGAAAAAGTATCTCTCAGCCAAAATGAAATACAATTTTTAGAGTAGATTTATATTACACCTTCCATTTTTATTGCGGATTATTTCAGGATGAACTACAATTTAAATAGAATTTCTATTTGTTGTACCCTTCTTAAAGCCCTATTTTTGGTAAGAGAATGTAATCTGCTATATAAAATTCAAACACTGAAAAAGTAAGCTGTGCTGTAGTATGAGACTTGAATATTCAGGAGAGAAAATTAAGCTCTTGAGATAATTAGAATTGCTGTTTTCACAAGGCATATGGATCAACTTGATCATGGCAGTGAACTTAGGCTGCAAGGCAAAAAGAATTAACACTTCTACTCAAATTTGTCCATTAACAAGTGCACATTGGTTCTTTCTTTAAAGTTTAAACACTTCCAATCTTTTTTCTAGATTTATCACGGGGGAATTAGAACACAGAGCTCACATTACAGCCCTGAACTTCTGAAAATTTATAAAAAAAATTGACAGTACTACTCCGTATCTCTCCAGGATTTTTGCATATCTGCCAAGTGATATAACTGCCACGAAGATTTTTACTCAACCAGTCAAAGTGTGATGCTGAGGACTAAAGGAAAGTAGTGTCAGATCTCATCATATACTTTTTCAAACAGAAAAATTAATGAAAAAAAAAAACCTTTAGAATGAGCAATAGCTTGACTGATAGAATTACAGAATCATAGAATTTAGGGGTTGGAATGGACCTCACAGATCATCTAGCCCAAACCCCCTGCCCTGGGCAGGGACACCTCCTCACTAGATCAGGTTGCTCAAGGCTCATCCAGCCTGGCCATGAACACCACCAGAGTTGGAGCAGCCACCACATCCCTGGGCAACCTGTGCCAGTGTCTCACCAATCTCACAGGAAAAACCTTTTTTCTCACATCTAACCTAGTCTTTCCCTCCTTCAGTTTGAACCCATTCCCCCTTGTCCTATCACTGCAGTTCCTAACACAGAGTCCCTCTCTGGCTCCTTGTAGGCCCTTCAGATATTGAAAAGTTGCTCTCAGGTCACCACACAGTCTTCTCTTCTCCAGGCTGAACAGCCCCAACTCCCTCAGCCTGTGCTCATAGGGGAGATGCTCCAGTCCTCTTAGCAACTTTGTGGCCTCCTCTGGACTTGCTCCAACAGTTCCATGTCCTTATGCTGAGGACACCAGAACTAGCAGTATTCATTTAAAACATCATTTAGGTAACTGATTCTTACAAATAAAGCAAGAATTAGGCAAAACCTCTGTGCAAAAGAAATTTTTTCTTCCACTTAACTTCAATATCTGCTACAAAATTGCTTTTATTCCAAGCGTGTAAAAGCTTCACTAAGAGTTCCAGTTATACTTGTGCCACAAATCTAAGTAGAATAATATGACCATTACTTTATTACTCTGTTCTGGCATAAATCTTTGGTCAAGCAGCACTTGACTATGATCAAAATTACTGGTTTTCATCAATCTTTTTGCTGCATGTATTCCCTTAGAATTAAAAGCAGAATGTCAAAAGTTGCCTGAAATTATTATAATTTAATCAGATAGTCTAAAATTAATCATTAGCAAGTATCAATTGGTTGGCTCAACTCACATAAATGGTCTTGATCAGACAGAGCAGCAGTTGCTAAGCAGAAGCTAAGGAAAGGGGCATGTAAAGCTCAACACAGACAGAAAAAAATAAAGATAATCAAACCCCACTAGCACTGTTTGATATCACAACTTCAGAGAAAACTAACATTTATTCAGAGATGCTGCTGACTATATTTATGGGTGCTGTGTTCAGCTCTCAGTCACAGTGCCATCTGGTGACTATTTATACTCTCAGACATTTGAAATGGATGGTTTGGTTCAGGCTCATCCAACCACCTCGTGCCATTCATTAACCTCCTCCTCTTAAGCTTTAGCTGAAGGCAAGGACAGGAATTACTCCCTGTGAACTGGGATGGTTCAAGATTTCCAGTTTGTATATTCTTGCGAACTTAAAATGCAGAAGGAATACAGTGGCCTTTAACCACTAAGTCATGCAAATATTGCTATAAAATAATCAGGTTTCTATTGATGGAAATGATGTCAGGAATGAGATAAATGGAATGGAATCCTTTTTGTTTGCTTTTCCCTGGAATTTGGCCTCTAAAAGCCAGCTAGGCAAGGACAAACATTGCTAAACTGTTTTGCAAGCTCTGCTGCTAAAATTACCATAGCTTCCATTTAAAAAGTGGTGGTAGATAAATAAACTTAGTGAAGATAAATCGGAGTATCGAGTATGAAATTTATTGATCAACTTAGTGTGCTCACATATGAAAAATTCAAATAGAGTTCCCAGGCTTGTTGTATATTTTATCCCCTTTAACAATTTATAGGAGTTATGAGCCAAGGTCTGACACTTTGATGAAGACAGTAACATGGGAGAATGATTTCTTCTATTGGTGTTGACCTTTATTTTTCCCATTTTCCCAAACTCCCAACAAATACTCACATCATTACTCACCCTTCACCCCTTCCCACAAGAAAGTAAGTGACAAGACTATAATACATTGCATATCTATAAAAGAGGAGAATCAAGGGAAATACCATAGTACACCTGCCAACATTTTTCCTTCCTACAGACATGCTGTAGGAATAATATCTGATGGGAGATGAGGCAGAAGAAACAGCTCCCCAAACCCTCCACAGCAGGAGGGGTTAGAACTAGGTGATCTTTAAGGTCCCTTCCAACCCAAACCATTCTATCATCCTATAATTCTGTTCAGCCAGAGCTGCTACACTAAGAAACTGCAGCCATTGAACACAAATTTTAAGTAGACTTCTCTCTCTCCTTCCTTCTTGAATAAACATCTTCCATGTCATACTGCACTTTTTTGACACGTGCAATCAACTTCATATGAAATATACTGTTCATACCTGATGAGTTAGTGTTGATTATTTTATTATTTCATTTATTATTTCATTAGAAAATTAATTCACATTGCTGCTGTTTATGATCATTAACACTACCTCAATTTCCACTCCAATATCTCTTCTCTTATTAAATATATTCACTAGGAATGAAGTGTATAAAACATTGAATATTATTTCAGCTATTATTTTCCTTCAAAGTAGTAACAAAACCCTTCACCTATCTCCTAAGGAAAGCAGCTGACACACTCAGAGAGAACAACTATTTCCTGCTTTCCTCTGGAAGACACTCTTACATTCCATTTAGGGAAGAACTTCCAGCAGGCCTGTAATTCACTGCATAAAATGGGAAAGGCTCTTGACAAAACCCCAAATCAACTGCTTCTAATAGTGTCACTGGAAGAAGCTCTTCTGATTCTACACTCAGTAGAGTTATTCTAAACACACTAGGCAGGTCAACAATTTCTGATGAAGTTTTCATTCCATAAATCATACTATTAATAATTTTGCTATTATTTGCTGTTTTCTAGAAAGCAGTTTACACCCAAAGGTACCAGTTTTGTCTTTTGAGGGTAATACAACCTATTCCTGACAATGTTGAACACACAAAACTATTTGATACACTGGAGGGAAAAAAGAATCAATCTTTCCCAAGAAACAGTCATTCAACTCACCTATTCTCTTCAGTTAATATTCCAGTGCCACAGAATCATTTTCTAGTCACATGAATGAACACTCACTAGAGAAGTGACTGGGACTTATGTCCACCTCCCTCATCTAAACCAAACTGTCCCTCCTAAGCTGGGCAGTCCTGTAACACCACATCCCCTAGCTAGGAAAGGGCCAGAATCTCTTATTTCTGGTGCATCAGCCTGGAGAAGACAAGACTGCATAGATACCTCAGAGCAACTTTTCACTATCTGAAGGGTCTACAAGGAGCTGGAGAGGAACTCTTTGCTGGGAACTGCAATGATAGGACAAGGGGGAATCGGTTCAGGCTGAAGGAGGGGAACTTTAGATCAGATAGTAGAAAAAGGTTTTTTCCTGTGAGGATGGTGAGACACTGTCACAGGTTGCCCAGGGACGTGGTGGCTGCCCCAACCCTGGTGGTGTTCAAGGCCAGGCTGGATGAGCCTTGAGCAACCTGATCTAGTGACGAGGTGTCCCTGCCCCGAGCAGGGGGTTGGGACTAGATGATCTGTAAGGTCCATTCCAACCCCTAAATTCGATGATTCTGTGATCATATTGAGCTTACAAGGCCTCAGGATTGAGGTTTGTTCAGCTTATTCTGAACTTCTCCTGACCTGGTTGCAACTTTGCTTTATGAGGTTTAGCTGCCAAAACAATTCATCCAACTGATCAGGATAGTGTGTCTAATTCGTTTTACTTGTGTTGGTACAACTACAGTTTTATACAGAGAGTTGTACCAAGCAATTATTCTACAGAGAATGAAATACTTCTGAATAAGAGAATGATGTAGTATAAATAAACACAGGCCTTGCCTGATGAGAGACACTTTGACATGTGGGAGCAGCACAGGTGACAGGCATGGAATGACTAGAGATGGGTCAGGGACACACACTTGACACTAGAAACCCTAAATCATAGAATCATAGAATCAACCAGGTTGGAAAAGCCCTCCAAGATCATCGAGTCCAACCCTACCACGGTCACTAGACCATGGCACTAAGTGCCACATCCAGTCTCACCTTGAAAACCTCCAGGGATGGTGAATCCACCACCTCCCTGGGCAGCACATTCCAATGCCTGATCACTCTCTCTGTAAAAAATCTCTTCCTAATATCTAGGCTGTAACCAGCTCACCAACAGTCAGATGAAGAAATGCAGATGCACAGCTGGATAAAAACCCTGTTCAGGGGTAACAAAGAGAACAAGTAACATCTAACAGATGTCAAAGGAGCTACACGTGCTGATTTTGGATGTACCATGGAACCGCAGAGCAGTGAAGAAAAAAACAAGGTGTGAAAACACATTAGAAAGTGTATCTTAGAAAAGAAGCCACCTATGATATATTGATCCCAGTGAAGGACACCCATAGCTGAGACTTCACCAGCACTGGGAAGAGATCAATCTCACAGCAGTGGGAGGGTGAGCATAGTTTCTACCCCTTTTCCAAGTGCTAAGAATTCAGTGTGTAACAATTCCAACTATATTATTCATCTTCCTGTAATGATTAGATCTGGACTAATAACAATTAAAATGTCACTATAAACAACTAACTAGATAAATAAATAGAGGCCATTGGTATGTTTCCTTGTACTGCCTATGCTGTCTGTGTTCTTCTGCCTTATCTTAGACCTAGAGCTGTTCTGTATTTTGGGCAGATCCTGTTCTCACGTGTGCTGTGCACCTCCTGGCCAGTGAACATGACTCTGAAATGCAGCTACTAATTTTCCTTAATGAATTACAACCTGAAAGTTCAAGTAATTTTGTATTTTTACTTACAGGTTCCTCCCTGATAGGGATGACTATGATGCAGAATACAACTAGCATCATATATTCTCAAGACTTTTTCATGTACTGGTGAAAAATACCACAGGAATGCTGCAGATCACTCAAGAGAAAGAGAAATATGATATATCACAACTCCAAGAACACAGTTTGATTCTGAAAAATGTCTTTCCATTTTTTCCTATTCAGCACTTTGACCTTGAAGTTCTGGGATGAAAAATGGCATGGGGCAACTCACACTAGAATAAAAAAGTAGCCTCCTATGAGAGTGTACTCCCTTGAATTGGGCTAAGGTCTTGAAAAGGAGACTTTTGGTCCAAAACGACTATGTTAAGGTACTGTGCCTTCTACTGTCCTCAGAAATATTTATGGAAAGAAAGAACAGTTAACAAGTTAACCCTTCAAGTCCATTTTTAGAATAAGGGAAACGTCTATCCAAAATCCCTTTCCTGCTTGATTCAAGCTGAACCACTGCAAGCAATTGCCTTTCCTACCAGCCTGTGCCCATGCTGAGGCATTAGGAGCCTGTTGTAACAACAAATTCCCTTTTGACAAGTTGAAAAAATTGATTCAAGCAGCAGTTGCTCCCAACCACTATGTCCCATGTCAGATTTCCTAATCAGAACATTCAGCACAAAACCTCGGGGTAAAAATTCAGATCACAGAACTATTACAGGGTGAGATTCATTCAACTCAGGACTTCTCAAGAGAAAGTGAGAAGAATCTTTCTATAACTATATATAACTCCATGTAATCCACTACTCAGTGGAAATAAAATAGCCCCCACATTTGTGTTCAACAAATAGCAGAGGTTGCTTTTAATTCCACTTTCAAGCTAAAACCAGACAACAGGAACACTGAACACCAAGTCAGGCAGCAGCTGAAGCAGATTTCTGGAAGTAAACACACTCAAATGCTTGACTTCAGCTTTCACCTAAATAAGCATCCTCAAAAGTAGCACATTTTCAAGCATGTGTTAAACAGAAACAGCAGCAGTCAACTTTCCATTTTAAATGAACAAATTTGTAAACTTGTTTAGAAAGAAGTAAATTAAGAACTGACAAAAATGACAGCTGAAAGCAGCAGAACAGTCATGGTATTTTTTTTCTAAATATACATCAAGTTAGACTGAAATATCTTCAGTTTCATTTATAAAAGCAAGTTCTATGTTTCTTTTTTTAAACCTACCTACTTGTGTACAATTTTAACCCGCATTAATCAGTTTAAAATTGTTTTTCCTAATGCTGAAGTTACAGTTCTCTGTTTTTAAATCTACCTCCTTGTATACGATCTTAACTGGCATTAATCAGTTTAAATTGTGTTTCATAATGCTGAATGAATTAATTGCCTCTTGCAGTTTCCAAGTTATTTGTAGCTTACATGGCTCAGAACCTCAGCCACAGATTAGAACACTAAAAGCACTAGTATTTAATGAAAATTGTGCAGTTTTCCAGGGAATACACCACAGAATTATATGACAAAAAGGAAAGGACACAGCAGGAGAACATGAAAGCTACATCAAGCATCAATCCCAGCTCACTAACCAGGTACCCTACATGAATACCTTTCAAAAATCAGCAGCTCCAAAGTCTCTGCTCCACACCTAAACACTTGCACTTACTTAAATCCTTCTTCTCTATGCTCACAAAGCCTTGCTTGCTTTGGGATTTGCTTCCTGCAAACTCTGTTGCATTTTTCTCTGATCAGTCTTACAAACATTTGAATCTCTGAGGGAAATCAAAGAGATAAGTGTAGACTACTTGAGCTTACAGGCTTATCCTGGCTACTAAACAAATTGAGCTATTTCCCTTCTCTTCTGGAATAGAATCTGAGAAAAATAATCTCTCTGAACACTTTTCCATACTATATAGTCTCACTATTCCCAAATTGGTTTGGTGTGTTATTTTCTTGAGGTTTTTTTGAAGTCTTAGAAGTGTAGAAACCCAAAAAGGTCTTAAAACTGATAATTTCAGTCTCTTCCATTACCTTTATTCAACATCCAACAGCTCAAGTACTTTCAATAGAAAGAGAAATGTGTCTGCTAAAGAAAATCTCTTTTCTCTAATAGCTCTGGACTTTTTCCTACCATTTTGTGGTTCAAATCTCCTCTATAACCCAGGACATCTACACACACATAAGCATTTGATTTCAAGTACATACTCCTGTACGTGGTGTATGAAAATAAACTACTTTCAACAGAATGTAAGGAAAACATCCAGTTGAAAAATTTGCATGTATTTATGACATAAGTTTGTGATTCACAGGACAATCCACCTTGTGATATTAAATTAACAGTAGGGACTCATGGTTAGATCGTATCGAAATTCCTTCCTTGCAATATTAAATTTTTATTAAGAATTCCTGCTTAGTTTACACTTCAATTTCTTCACTTAAATAAGAACATAAGGTTCAATTCCACGTAGGCAGCAAATCTTTTCAATTTTCAACAGTCATTTTTCTCTTCCTCCCTTCAAAATCTATCACCAGTTGGTGGTAGGACAGCTAAGCTACAGGTTACAAATCACAGGGAATTTAAGTATCATTTAAGATTTTATTGTTTTAACAGCACAGACTGTGCTACCTTTCAGCCCAACAGATGAGTTAATTTACACGTGTATTCTCTAGCTGTTACTAATTATTTCTGTAACTGGAACTCAGCTTTACCTTAAACCAAATATTAAAGGAAAATGGAAATCTATCTAAAATTAAACTATTATCTTTATGAGGAAATGTGGGGACATTTCATTTTGGTGGCATATTAAGAGGCTTAACTTTCAATCTGATTTCTTTAAGAAAAGGTTCAGATTCCAGCTTCCCCTCCACCCCAAAAAAAAAAAAAAAAAAAAAAAAAAAAAGAAAAAAAAGAAAGAAAATGAAAGGAAAAAACCCACCAGAAGTTGCAGGGATGCTGTGATAATTTAAGCTGAATTTTATCCAACTAGAAGGCAAGTTTTGATAGGCCATAAGGATTAACGCCTGGAACACTTGCCAAGACACTGAAATGTCCTCCTGAATTAATTCCAGAGCAGGTGCATCCTTCCATTTCCAAGAACAAGTGCTGACACACACATCAATCCCAACAGGATTCCTGTCACAGGGCCCACGACACACACAGGCACAGTTACCTGTGGCTGCAGTGACACTGATGACATTTTTAACAGGACATTGTTACCACAACAGTGATATAGAACTATCACTATAAGTTTCAGAGCCATAACCTCCTCTTCTAAGTTCCTAAGTGAAAAAAGAAAGGAAAAGTAAAAACAGACCCAGAAGTAATCAAGGAAAACGATGTCATCGAGGGGGGGAATGCTGACAATTCACTTCTGTTTATCTGCAGCTAAATAATTTTGTTTATATTACAGCTTAAAACCTCTAGCTGCATAATAATCTTCCTTCTTTCTAGGAGGTCACATATTTGTTTTCACTCTGTGCCCTGAATATTTCTTAAAGGTGCAGAGTAGTAATTTGAAGAAGTGGCAGTGGCTGGCAATGAGGAAAATCCTGAGATGGGGGGGAAAAGAAGGAAAGAAAACCCAATAGGAATAAAAATTATTTTAAAGAACTTGGACATCATCACGGGATATAAAGGAAAAGGCAAGTAATACTCAAATTTCAGTGTTTTTCCTGTTTATTTGCAGCTGTAATGCTGTTCACACTGATTGCTACTGAGCTAACCTAGCCAAAGGAAGGATAAGCACAAAGAGACACAGGACTGGAATGGAATAAAAAGAGCAGAAGAGAAACATCATCCTGACACTGTTAGCTCATGAGAAAGGTTTATCTTTGCCTCACTGTAGATACAACACTACTCAAATTAGAAACTGTGGAGTTAAATATGGAGCAAAGCATAAGCTATAACCAAATTCATATGACAATAACCAGGAGAGTCTTTTTTATTCTTCCCGTCATGTCCATTTTGGTCCCTGTTTCTCTTACTTTAAAAAAAAGTATTACAGAAATATGGAATATATTATACAACAAGAGACATACAGATATCCCTTATCTGTCCCCCATCTCTTCACCTTAAAATTCATTTAACAGTAGACTTCACTCAATCCATATTCCCTTCACTCAGAATTCCCTAGAAAAATCTCAGACCTTAGTGCTTCTCATGCCTGATACTGAAAAATCACATTTGCTGTTCCACTACAGGCAGCCACTCCAGATCCAAACCTGCTCCCCAATTATAAATGCTGCAGAGTTAACTAAACTTGCAGTGCTTATTTTTCATTTAATTGCTTTCAAACCAAATGGAGCCTGAACAAAACCCACAGACAAACCTGCAAGGACCTGCACTTCCTCTGCACAGAGGACAATATGGAAAACAGAGACAAACCTGCAAGGACCTGCACTTCCCCTACACAGAGGACAATATGGAAAACATTTTTTCAAACCTGCTGTTATTCTTTAAGGTTTTCCCAACCCATAAAACAACAATAAACTGTACACCAGCCAGTCATGCAGGGAGAAGTATGGAGAATGTGAGTTTATGCTGTGTGATGACCTAAAATTCAAGGTTTATTCAATGGTCAGAAAAATTAAAGGCCCACCATAACTCCAAACAGGCAACCACACAAATGTAAAGGAATAAATTTTTAAAATACAGGGACTAAATGATCAAAATGATATGTACTTTCCTTCAAATTCGGAATACAGTCCAGAAGGAAAAAAGAAGGGGGAAAAGAAAAGATGTTAGAGAAGCTGTGAAATTGTGCTGCTATGTAGCACTGCAAGCTACTCCACTGCCAATCCATCACATTTGTTTAGGTCAGATCAAGGCCAACACTTCAGCCTGGCTGACAAAATTTTAGCGAAGTGTTTTGCTGTACTGGAGACTTTAACCATTTGAGTACAGAGGCCGAACAGCTCCTCAGTTTGCTGCATTCTGAATTTTTCTTTCCAACTTCTTCCAAAAAAGCTTCTCTTGTCTCAGAGACCAACCTTACAAAGGGCATTTTCCACTGTTTTCTGAATCCTCTAACCTGAATGTTTCAGTTTCCACAAGCAGGTTCCAGTCTGCAGGGAAAGCACAGTGAGCAGTAGCTGAGCAGTCGCTTCTCTTTTCTAAACAGGCAGAAAGAGTCTAACTCTTTTGAAGGCAATTAAACCTTCACTCACTGAGAACATAGCAGTAAGTTCATACTTTTCAGTTCTTTCTTTTTTTTGCAGGGATATGAGGCAATTAAACCTTCACTCACTGAGAACACAGCAGTAAGTTCATACTTTTCAGTGCTTTCTTTTTTTTGCAGGGATATGAACCTGATAAGAATCACAGAATCATTAGGACTGGAAAAGAACTCCAAGCTCATCAAGCCCAACCTTCAACCACATACCACCAAACCCACTAAACTGTCATGGAGTGCCACATTCAGTCATTTCTTGAATGCTTCCAGGGATGGTGACTACACCACCTCCCTGGGCAATCCACTCCAGCACTTAACCATTCTTATAGTGAAGAAAATTTTTCTGAAATCCAACCTGAACATTCCTTGGTGCAACTTGAGACCATTTTCCCTTGTACTGTCACTAGTTGCCTGGGAGAAGAGACTGACTCCACCTTGCAATAGCCTCCTGTCAGGTAGAATACATTACATTCACTACATCAGACACTTTGTAACAGTATAAGGTACTGTACATCTGTTTGAAGACTTTCAATAAGTTATCTTACCTAATTTACTCTTTTAAGAGTAAATTTAGGCACACTATTTTACATTCTCAACTAACTCACATTTGAATAGATTCAAATACATAAGAAAAAACTGAATTGTGAACTCCAAACCGCATAGCCTCATTATGTGGTAGTCTAGAATGTACACATCATGAGTATTTTGAAATAGGGGGATTTGTTGATCTGAGAAAGGAAGGTAAAAATTGAGATGCAAAATGAAAATGCACAACAGTCTCAGTCACAAGCTGGCTTCTCTTCCCATGTGATGTTCTTCCACATATCCTTAAAAAGCCTAATGTTCATACAGTTTGATTTTCTTTCTGAGTAAGATGCAAGCCTGTAAGCTGAACAAATGAGGAAAAGAGAGCATGAGCTGAGTCTTACTGACTTTCACACGTTAGGCTAGTACAAGGTACTCAACAGATGGCAAGATTCCTGAAAAAGCAAGCCAGGGATTTGTACATGGCGAAGCAACTCAGTGATTAGAAAATACTATGAGACATAGGAGAGACAAAATAAAATAAAAGGCAGAAAAGCTTCAAGCAGTTTATTCTAAAATATTAACCAAATACAGTTCTAGAAAAAGAGAGAAACATGTTAGTGTTGCGGAGGAGAAAAATCAATGACATTGTCCTTGCTCTTCTTTGCATTCTCCAGGGCTCAGAACTGATCTGGGCCATTTCTTCTGCCACTGGACAGCAGCAATTAAGACAGCCAAGGGCAAACAGAGCTACCTGAGGTTATTGCTGTCAGGTTGTCCTGGTATTATTTCCCACACATTGCTCCCTGAGTGGTATCATCATAATGGAGATTAGAGAAGCATCTATGAACTTTGTCCAGAATGCAGAAGGTGTTTTTGTCATAAAGCAAAATTAATGATGTCTGGATTCCTCCTCCCTTTCTTTTTCAGCCAGTATCTGCTAGAAGCTACTCCTTGAAATACAGAGACCCTATCTTATGCTTTCCTGTTCCAGGGCATATTCAACACACATGCCTAGGAGAGGCTTGAGACATAACACATCATAGAATCATAGAATCAACCAGGTTGGAAAAGACCTCCAAGATCATCAAGTCCAACCCTACCGTGGTCACTAGACCATGGCACTAAGTGCCACATCCAGTCTCACCTTGAAAACCTCCAGGGATGGGGAATCCACCACCTCCCTGGGCACCACATTCCAATGCCTGAGCACTCTCTCTCTAAAAAATCTCTTCCTAATCTCCAACCTAACCCTCCCCTGGCAGAGCTTGAGTCGGTGCCCTCTTGTCCTGCTGCTGGTTGCCTGGGAGAAGAGACCAACCCCCACCTGACTCCAACCTCCTGTCAGGGAGTTGCAGAGGGTGAGAAGGTCTCCCCTGAGCCTCCTCTGCTCCCGGCTCAACACCCCCAGCTCCCTCAGCCTCTCCTTATGGCAGTTGTGCTCCAGTCCCTTCACCAGCCTCGGTGCTCGTCTCCGCACCTGCTCCAGCACCTCAATATCCTTCCTGACCTGAGGGGCCCAGAACTGAGCACAGTACTCAAAATGTGGCCTCACATCCCAACAGGACTCAGCCTGGCACTGCACAGTGCAGAGAGAGAACATGTCTTGTTTTCCACATAGTTAGGTCACCACCTCTAATTTTCAGGGGAAAAGACATTTCCATGTATATAGCACAAAGAGAAAGAATGTCCAAATATTCACTGTCATGCTTTTAAATTAGAATGCTAAATGCCTTGACAGCTGTTAGAAATAAAGGGTTATAACTGCTCCAATTTGGGGACAGTATTTTCGTTTCCTCAACTGACTTGTCTGAAGTTGAACTTCACTCTGAGGAATACTTACTGAATTAAGTGCGTAGAACAAGATAATAAAATCATTCTTATTATTACTTCTATTAATTTTTCAGTTAAAAATCTAATGATCACCCATCATTTCATCTCCATTGCATCTAGACTGGGAGATCATAACCCACACTTGGATACCAAGTACAAAGAACAGTTCCAATTCAAATTATTTTACTTCTTTTGTGGGAGAAAAATTATCTGGGTGAAGTTATGCATTACAGTTGCATGACAGCACCACCACAAAGGAAATCCAAAAGGTCAGTTTCAAAACTGAAACATTAAAAAAATGTTCATTATAATTTCTAAAACTTTAAAACTTTGTTACAGAGCTACAACACGAATATCAAAACCAGGACTTTGGGGGCAATCATCACTGAGCTGTGTAATGGGGCTGGAAGGGAAGCATCCCTTTCCCTCTGAATTTGACATCTCTGTCATACACAAAAAGTTCAGAATAAAACTCTAAAAAATAATTGGTCCCACATTATCTCACTTACAATAAGTAGAGATAAAAGATACCTAGGACAGGAGGCCCTTTATTTGCTTCAAAACCCAGTGGTGGAAATTGAAGCTGGACAAATTATGGCTAAAGTTGGAAGACATGGCTGTGCTGCAAGGATGGAGAAAGTTTTCTGCCACTGAAGTAATTTATTAACACTGTGTAACTTCCAAAAGTGAATGTTGCAGCTCAGAGTTCTCAGCTTGAAGCTGGAACCTCAGAGGTACATCTATTGGGATCAGATTAGATGGCTGATCAGTAGAAAGTTTTCCACCAAGCCTATGAGAATAGACTGGCAGCATGAGGATACCATTCCACCTTCCTGTATTTCAACTCCCTCTCCATTGGTAGCTCTCTACCCTCACACCCCAGTTCTAGCCTGGAGCACCTGTAGTCTCTAGGTGATTACCAAGCAATCAGAGAAACTCAGAGAGAGGGTTTGGACTGACCAACAACAGGAGCAAAAACATGAAGAATACCATGAAAGAACTAAACCAGACATAGACAACTGGCCATAGGGAACAAGCATTGGGCAAGAGGCAAAATCTAGAAACAGCTTTTGATAAAAGGATCAAGATGCTGGGCACACAAAACCTCATGTTGAGTTTCTCCAGCAGTGAAGAATGTTGGAGTTTAGACTATTTTTTCATGTTCTTAAAGAACAGGATTACATCACCTGTTTCTCACTCTGACCACGATACAGAGCATTTGGTGGTTATACTGAAAATACTCCTAACTGTACATCTTGTCTGATCTTGAGCAAGTCATTTACTGCTTGTTCTGGACTGTCAGCTGCTATATCAAATGGCAGCAATAATAATAAAATTGTCTATTACTTGCATTTGAATAGTGTCTAACCAAAAATGAGTGGAGTTTTATGGGATGACTTAATCCTAATAAAGTTACTTGTACAGCATTTGAAATGTACTGCCCACTTTGCTGCTCATTTTATACAAAGATATAACTGAAAGAAAACCTGATAAAATTTATTTATACAAAGATATAACTGAAAGAAAACTTGATAAAATTAAAACACACTACCTACTGCCATGAAGCAATCCAGAAGCTTCTTTGCTCCTGAGAACCACTTTATTACAAAACATGTATTTCAACTGCTTCTTGTCATTTGTCTTCTCGTCTTCTCAGACCTATTTCACCTAAGACAATAATAGGTTTTAAGAGTCCCAGGTTTAAAATTAGTGAGTCATTATGAGTTCTGCACTTTTCCCAATGTAATTGCAGAGTATGATGTATTATGCTCACTGTACTTAATGGCCACAGAAAGTGGAAGCACATCCAAGTCACTCAACAGTAATATTTATACTGATACATCATCAAACTACAGATCTCTAAGTCATAGATTCATAGAATTTAGGGGTTG
>NW_008687631.1:68417-68712 GCF_000695815.1 Acanthisitta chloris | reverse complement strand
GTACAGGTGTACAGGTGTGCGCTGTGCAGGTGTGCGGTGCTGAGGGGCAGTGCCGCCTATTTCCCGGTAACTCCACCGGCTCTGAGCCAGCAGTGCCCTGGGGCATCCAGGGAGAGGGAGAGGATTGGATTGTCCCTCTCTGCTCTGTGAGGGAGAGGATTGGATTGTCCCTCTCTGCTCTGTGAGGGAGAGGATTGGATTGTCCCGCTCTGCTCTGTGAGGGAGAGGATTGGATTGTCCCGCTCTGCTCTGTGAGGGAGGGGATTGGATCGTCCCGCTCTGCTCTTTGGGGGAG
>NW_008687631.1:46926-68297 GCF_000695815.1 Acanthisitta chloris | reverse complement strand
CGCGCTGTGAGGGAGGGGATTGGATTGTCCCGCTCCGCTCTGTGAGGGAAAGGATTGTCCCTCTCTGCTCTGTGAGGGAAAGGATTGTCCCTCTCTGCTCTGTGAGGGAGGGGATTGGATTGTCCCGCTCTGCTCTGTGAGTGTGGCCCCATCCCGTAGGAATAAGAAATATGCCACAGTATAAGAAAGATGAAGTTATTAGTGCCCAAGGGAGGAACCAAGGGTGGTGAAAGGCCTCGTGGCCACATGAGGAGTGGCTGAGGCACTTGGTGTGTTCAGCTGGAGAGGAGGAGACTGAGGGAGAACGAATCCCTGTACACAACTCCCTCCCGAGGGGCAGTGGAGGGACAGCACTGACCTCTGCTCTCTGGGACCAGAGACAGGTGATATGTTATATGGAGTGAAAAACAATCTTGGAACACTTAATTTCCACATGTAATTATAAGCCTTTTACAGGAACGAGAATTGATCTTCACTAAGGTACTTACTAAAGGCCTCCACCTGGCTGACCACTACCCTTGCATTCAAATAAGCACTGATGTCTCAGGTGTATATACTCAAGTCAATGAGCCTCCGTTTAAAACAGTTGCGTGGTCAGAGCAGGATGTTTTACTAGCAAAGCTTTTTTCTTTTTGTCTTCAGGCTTTGGGGTTTTTTTTGAGAGTAAAGATAGGTATGGTTTTAGAAATTCTCAGAGTGAAAATTGACCCTGGTCTAACAGTGTGAACCATCTCTCCAGCTGTCACTTGTTGGCCTTCCATTCTGAGCTGTGAAAAGAAGGAAGATCCTCCCTTGGTAACTGAAGAGCTCAGAGCTGTGTGTGAGGCTCTGACATGAAACAAGCAGGTCAGTAAAATGCTGGGCTGGTTGGCTAAAAAAGTGCTAAAAATTGAGTTAACAGGTATATAATTTTATTAGCTAGTTTAGTACTGTGCTCTTTCTAGATGCTGCTGAATTAGCTGTGCATCTCAGACTTGTTACTGTAAGGAGTTAGGATCCTCTGTCCTGCTGGTAAGGACTGGTGAAGCAAGCTATATTAAATGGATTTTGAGCAGTTTTATGGGTATCCTTTTCCTACAAAAGTAGCTCTTTTAGTAACACAGTATTAGATGTAACAAGACAGAGCTGTAAGAATGGACAGTCTTTACTCCTTTATGCTACTGTTTCGCTGGAAGGTGCAGTGTTTTTGCAGACCAAGAAACATTTTGTATAGCTGCTAAAAACTGTGTTATTTTATGCTGCTAGGATTGTTAACTTTTTTGTTGTGTTATTTTATGCTGCTAGGATTGTTAACTTCTTTGTTGGTTTTTTCCCCCTGTTTCTTCACATGATTCTGTTTGCCTTATCTGCTAAACATAATTATGTCCTACTGAGTTAGATAGTTACCTAAATCTACAGACCTGTTTTGCAAGCAAAAGCCTTAAGGGGGTGTCTGTGATAGTTTGTGGCTCATAAGCAAGTTGTGAGTTTGAAGGTAGAGAGAGAATGCTTTTTGCATTTAAGGGCCAAACCAAGTAGGAGACACTTACACAGAATGCTTTTTGCATTTAAGGGCCAAAACAAGTAGGAGTCACTTACATATCATGCTTAGCTAATCCCCCTTGTGAGCTAACTGGGTGCTAGGCTCTGAGGCCTCTCATGTCTGCTAGCCACAATTGGCACCTAAAGAGTCACTGCCTGGGTCGTCTGGAAAATGGCCTTGGTTTAGGATAAACACAATTTAGCAAAACCAAAACATCAGTGTATTATCACTCTGAATCCAAACACTGCACTACACTAGCTACTGAGATAATTAACTCCATCCTGGCTAAAACCAGGACACACTGGGCACTTCAGTGTTTTATCTGGTTACAGCTCTGCGTTTCCCTGTCAGGGTCATTTGTTCTTCTTTGGCCTTAGTGTGTTCCAACATGTCAGACATAAGTTGCTTCTTCCAGGAAGCTGTGACTGATAAACACTGAATTGTCCAATGATAGATTTTATTTGAATGATAAACATCTCATATACAAAGAGCTACTTGGCAAAGGCCCATTCTGCCCCCCTTCCTGGGGAAGGCTTTTCCAGGGATTATGCAATAGCATTACGGGTTCAAAATTCATGTCAGCAATTAATAGGGCAAGTGGGGATTATACAGGACTGTAGAGGTATCAGATGGCATTGCACTGCTGAGATGTAAGAGTGAAAGTATCGCTGACCTGTAGTATAGACTGTTTGCTGGGAAGAATTTAAGACTTTAAACAGATTTACACCTAGAGAGGGATACAAATTCTTTCTTAGCTTGCTATGACCTTCAGGAATTTTGCCCTTCTGTATTGTCTCTCCTTTAAAAGTATTTGGTTTTACAAAAGCTTGCATTTGATCAGAGCAAGAGTTCGAGGTGGAGGCTACACTGACTATTCCATGCCAAAGCTTCCTTCCAGGGAGACTCCTGAGTTCTGGTACCACTTTGAAAGAAATTGCTCAACACATTTCTAAACACACTAAATCACTCTAATGTTTTAATGGAGACAGCAGTAGCTAACCCAAGAACACTGAAATCTAGCATCTCTGTCATCCTCTGGTCTTTTTGATATGTGTAGTTTTCATAAAATGTGGGAGTTTTACAGGTACTTTGACATAAAGTTTTGGCATTTAATAATGACAGTTGTTTTCCATAAAATGCTTAAATTAAAACATAATTTCCCTATTCAATGGAATGTGGACTGAAAGTTGAAAGAAATGACTACAGAATAGGTATAGAAATCAATGTGTTCTGGTACTGTAATGGTATTTGAAAATGTTGTGAAAGTAGTGGAGAATTACATACTATTTAAAATATCTCCTCCTTGCATTATATCCCTATTAAAACAAATCTTTTCCTTCTGAAATCCATGCATGCTCTCTAAAGCTCAAGTTTTTAAAAGAAAGTTTAAGGAAAGGAAAGCACATTATCCAAGAAAGTACTTGAGTGCAGAAGTCAGTTCCAGAAATAACAATGGTGACTTGTGCTGCAGTTCTCAGGAAGGATGAAGCCTGAGAATCAGCCTGCACATGGAGGAAGCTTTGGGGAATATGTCAACAAATCTCTCTGTTTCCTGGGGTGGCTGGTTGTTCTCCATGTCCTTCTCATTAGTGTGATTTATAATATAAACCATATACTGACTTCTATGCATAGGAATTGCCTAGAAAAGCCAATTGATTTCCATGTCTCTGGCATCCATAGTCCCTTCTCTGATGATTTACTTTCCTTCTCTGTCTCATTAATTTTTTTCCCTCTACAGAACCCTTTGCACATTTGTTTAAGCACTAAAAGTGACAATGTTTAAACAGCTCAGTGCCCTTACCCTTTGTGGGCTGAGAGCTGTCCTGCCAAAAGAGATCTGAGTGAGCTGTTCAGTAGCCTCTGACTACAAATACCTGCTGGTCTAGCTAAAAAAAAAAAAAAAAAAAAAAAAGTTGATATAGATCTTTTTTTCCTCACACAGAAATCTTCTGAAAATGGAAAGCCTGTTTCTCGTGTGCTTGCAAATGTGGAGAGCAAAGTCCCAAGTCTGTGTGAGCACAGGGATGAATGTCATGGATGTTGCAGAAACTGGGTATGATTTATGTTTTAGATCATTAATGTTTTGGGGCTCCTGCCTGTGCAGATGTTCTGAAATAGGAAAAGTTTAAGGTGCAAACAGGAGACCCCACCTGGGCAGTTCTGGTCTTGTGTTGATTTTTCAAACCTGTCTTTCTTCCTGAGTAAACCCTTAAATTATTAAAAGCTCATTCCACGACCTTTTAGGATCCATTTTAACTGATCAATATATTTTGTATGCATTTGAAATAATGAGCTCTAAGTAACCTAGCTCCCCTGTCCACTTACATATTCATGAACTCAGATTTCAGGGATGGTTTCCTTGGCTGCTGGAGTACATAGCTGCAGGCTGACCAATATTGATATATGACCACAGCATTAATTATCAGAGATCTGGGACTTTATTGAGGTTTGCTTTATGTTCTCACCAGTGTGTTTACATGTGATTTCATGCTCCCTTCCCCCTCCTAATGTTTCATTAGCATCTCTTACTGTTTAGATAGAAGTCATTAATTTTTGTTGTGCACACAAGTAACTTTTGGTATAAGGGAAAAGGAAATAAATCTTTGTATGGGAAAAAAAGTAGTAATTTAAAATTTTTTTCCCAGGTATAAGGGAAAAGGAAATAAATCTTTATATGGGAAAAAAAGTAGTAATTGTAAATTTTTTTCCCGCTCAAGAAGGAAACTATTATTCTATTACTAGTTGTGAAGTAGGTGTATTATCTGTCATTTATTTCACCCCAGAAGAAAAAAGTGCACTTTAAAAACATGACCTTTGTGCCAGTGATTGTGTATCATGTCTTAACATGCATCTTGCTGCTAAGAAGGCAAAACACTTTATTTTTTAGTGTCTGCCATTGTGGATGAGAAACATAAATCAGATTTCTTTAAAGCTCCAGTGTAACAGCACAATGTGTATCCAGCTATTAATTTATTTAAGAAGTGTCTGTTGTGTGTTTCTGTCTAGCACTTGATGTGTTTATATCCACATCCTTCTTGGCAGGCCAGGGACATGTTGTTCAGCGATTTGAGAAGTGATGTGGATGGATGCCATACTTGAGGCCTGTTTTCACATCTCCTACCAACATGTAACTTTAGCTTGCAATTAGCTTGATCCCTGCAAGCAGAGCCATTGATCCTCGATTAGCCATAAGCCTGGCTATCTTCTAGAGTTAAGGCCTCAGACTGGAAGAGAACCAGTCAGTTTTATCAGCCAGAATCTAAAGCTATTTTAAGATGCCAAGAGGTTTTCTAAGCACTGGTTCACCAGGTAATTTGTAACCTGTTTCCATGTGTTGCTCTAACTGCACTTCCTTGCTCCACTGCTAAAGCCACATGGCAAGGGGTAAGAGTGGTGTGTGAGCAGCAATGAGTCTTCATCTAAAAGTAGGTTAACTGAGCCAGTGCCTGTTAACTGTCACTTCCCAGAAGCAGGTAACAACACTTGGAAAGAAAAAAAAAAAGTGCAGTTTTAAGTTTCAGTTGTTTCCTCCCCATTCCTCAAGGCATCTTTTAACATTGGTATTCCCAGATAAGTCAGGGTGGTTATACTGGGAGATAATGGACTCATGTTGTAAATGGAATCTAGGCTACAGTTCACAGCAGCAGCTACTACACTGGAAATACTCTGTTGTGAGGTGCCTGGAAATTCTGGGTGTGCACCTTAATGAAACAATATCTTATCATCGTCACAGTCAGTGAGTCTGAGCAGGGTAAGGAATTAGGAGGGTCTCTCTCAGCAAGCTGCCTATGGATGCCTGCCTGGAGTACTGGTTTCATTTGCCAAAGGGCAGTGCAGTCCTGTTAGTGCCTTGTAGTCCTCGACTGCTGGAATTGCCATCCATGATGCAGTAAGTTTATAAATAAGACTGTTTCTATCTGCAAGCTCAGCCTGGGATGTAAAGTCGAGTTGTGTTCTTTCTGGCTTGCACATCACCACTAACAGAGCTACTGCTGGAACTCAGTCAAGAATTCTGTTGATTCAGAAGCCAGTAAAGAACCTCCCAGAACTGTGTTGCCTCTGCATGAGTAAAAGTTTATTTATATCAGTCCAAGTGGCTGTGCATGCATACAGATCAGAGCATTCAAATGAAGGGGGATGCAACCTGCACAAGTTACTGCTCTACTGGTTACCCTCTCACTGGGTAAAGAGGAGTTGTCATTTGCACCTTAGCAGAGTATTTTGCAGTCTCAGGGTGTCTGTGTGGTCGTTCATAATGTGCTGGAAACACAAAACTTCTAAGAGAAACACCTTCAGCTAGTTAATTACCACATATTATTCAGGTATCATTCCTTTGTGTTAATCAACTATAACACAACTCAGGCATCAAACTAGGCAACTCATGGAGGCAGAATTGGTAGACAGTAGGTTTGGTAGCTGTGTGGCTCAGGTCTGGAAGAACAGGTATGTATGCCTGAGATTCTCAGAGTTTTAGTCAGGTGTGCTTCTAATATTAAGTCATTTCTTTAACAGTGCCAAGGGTGGTTGTGTTTTCTAAGGTAATCTCAAAAATCCAGGTTTCTTTCTTAGTTTAGCTGTGCAGAAGCTGTTCCTAAGGAGCACAATGCTGATACTAGTCTGTCTGAGGCTGTAGAAGGGAAACCTTTCAAACCTTGTGAGGATGGATTCCTTTGCTTGACTTTGCTGTTAGAGTTTTTAAGAAAGTTTAGCCTGAATTTCCCTTCCTGTTGTGTCCCATTCAGCAGTACACAGAAGAATGTCTTTTTACCTGTCTTTAGGGTCATTTTTATTTCCATGTTCCTCTCCTAAGTAGAACCTGCCAATGGTAATGACAATAAATTACACCAAAATCCTTTCTTTACTGAAGATTATAATAACTCTACTAAGTTCTTTTCTCTATCACTTGCACAGTTTTGTATGTGTAAAACTATAGCTGAGGCAGCTGAAGATGAATGGTTCCTAATTCTGATCCCTCTGATCTTCCAGGCTTGAGAGGTTTCTCCATCATAACCTTTTTAACCTCCTCCTTCAAGTTGCCTGCATGGACTTGCTGTTGTTGCAGCAAGGAAGGCTGATGGTTCTTTTTAGAGGTTTCTGCATGTTCTGCATAGGGTTGTTCTATAGCTCTGAAGGTTCCTGTGAAGTATTCTAAACTTTCATGGCATGAGGGGGAAGAGATCTGCTTTGACCTTCAATATAGGTCCACTTTCCAAACTGACCTGGTAAAGGTATTGATGCCCTGTGTTCTCTGCCCTGACCTAGACGTTCGGCCTGCTGTACTCACTGAATGAGACAAGAACATTGTGCAACTGTTTCCTTCCTTCATTTGCAGGAAGAGTGTTAGCACATTGACATAACGTTCGCTCACGATTTTCCATGCAAAGGGCCGAGCAGGATGAGCGCCAGCAGAGAGCACTGTTGGAATTAAAACAAGTGGTGCTGTGTTTTTTCGGTTTTCATTCACGGAATCACAGCGCTTTACAATGAAAGCGGCTCCGAAGGCCGTCGGGTCAATCCCTGCCTCGGGGAGCCAAATTCCAAGTGAGAGACAATCTATATGGCCATGGTAATGTGTCTGCATCGCTGGATGATCTGTAAGAACCTGAAATCACATTGGTTTTCTCTCCAAACCGCTTCTGTAGCCACTTAGTGAGCCTGGATGCAAGGCATGCCCAGAGCTGAACTGGGGATGTTTTGTGAGAATAATACTAGAGTGAAAATCTTTAACTAGTTCTGTTTCCCAAGCCAGGAAATAGTATTTTTAACAATTGCTTGAATAATAATAGTCAAGCATAAAAAAAATCAGTCCTATGAGCATCTTCTCTGTCACTTCTGTAGGGCAAGACCCACCAGTGTGCTCAGATCAGTGCAGCTGCTCTGGAAGTATTACGTAGTATTTTTGTCTCGTGGTTTTTTAAAGTCTGGTGTCTGTAGCATTAGCTGCTCAGTAGAATGATGGTTTTCCTAACACCTTTGTTGGAGAGCTGAGATGGATAGCAACAGGAAGAATTTGCAGATGTGGGTTCTGCTCTCATGTTTTTTTGAGGTGTGCTGTATGGAACGTGGGGACAGATTTATAGAAAGCAGAGGCTTCTCCAAATCGGGGATTTTATTAAGGAAATTTTTCCTTTTTTAATGTAAACACAGTCCTAGCCGGTCATCATCACTTGAATGAATTCCAGCTCCTTTTTTCAGTCTGCTTGCTTATATTCGCTTAAATTTTATTGGCTAAAATGGTAAATGTTGAGTTTTGTAGGATGCAGCATTTTCCTTTCACTTATCCAACTCTGCAGTGCTTTTCAAGAGCATGTTTGAGGCCAAACTGCAGACTGCTGAGCTGGGGAACAAATGTCTGTTCTAGAATACCAGACAGTGCCACACTGGGGAGTTTACTGACACTCGTCTCACAGAAAAGGACTTTGACATATACTTGACCCATTGGATACACTAATAATTTGTATAATTAAGACAAACATTTTGCTGCTGTCTCCAGCCTGAGGAGCAAAGTTGTTACATCTCGGTGTCTAGTTTTCAACCTTTTTTTTGTTGTTGTTGATGACAAACTGTTAGTTACAATATTTATTCAGGCAATATATTAAATAGAACTGCTAAAAAAGAGAACATCTTTTTTTTAATTCTTTTTGCTCCTATAAAATTGAGTACTACAAGTGTTGTTAGGTCACTCTTATGAGCCACACAGTGTTGCCTACCCCTGTGGCTGGCAAGCTGGAGCAGCTTACAAAGACACTTGGCCTCTCAAAGCACTTTTCCCACTGGTCTGCTCCCTCCCCCTGCCCCAGACCCCACACCTCACAGGGCTGCCAAGCAGTTTTGTACCTGCATAATGAGATTCTATGGTGCACACTCCTTAAAAAAAAGATAGTGCACTTCATCGTCTAGTTTTATGTGACAAGTTTTACTTCAGCTTCATGGCAAATTATAGTGAGAGTTTTGTCATCTTTTCCGTTATCTTAATATTGTGAAGTTGCAGTTCTTTTGGCGAGTTTTCCATGAGGATAATCAACTGCTCTCCTGCTTAGTTTATATTCTGTTACTATTCTAATGGTATGAGAGCAGAGAAGAGGAGATTGTTTATTTTTACTTTCCTCCGTAGGGCTTTGCCTTGTGACACTTCTCTATGAAATTATCCATATGTTTCCGTAGTAGTTTTCAAGGAAGACTTACACAGAAAAGGATTTTATCCAAGGTGCTGCTCTTGTTTTGACAACCTGAATTTTGTTCCAAAAATTTTGTTTAAAATAAAATCGGTGGGATTTACTATCAAGGATGTTTAAAGGCTCCTTACATTATGGAGCAAGTCGGAGTGAATTTAAAATCCTTCATTTCCCAAAATTTATTCTGATCCTCTAGAGAGAAAAAAAAAAAAAGTGGTGGAAAAGAATTTCTTATAAACACTTGTAGGGGCACTTAGAAGTTTCTTGAATTCCTGGAACTGGAAGGCACTGTAAATAGTGCATCTCCCCAAATCCATGCAGCTAATTATCTACAGCAAACCGATGAGATGAGTGTCTCATAAGAGAAGCTGTGAGAGGGAGCTCTACCTCTTGTCTGGAAACAGAACTGGTAGGAATTTCCCACTTGTTTTGGAGAGAGTGACACTGGTAATAGTGGATTATCTCTGGGCTGTTTTGCTGGAGCAGCTGTATGGAGGAAGGAAACAAGCCTTGAGCCTGTCGTTCATTGAGCTGTCTGTAGACATGATGAATTGCTGTGCTGGCTCTATTTCCAAAGGGAGGAGTTGTCTGTACCTGGTGCTGCACATTGCTGGCCTGATGCACTTCTGCCTGTACATTCTGCTGTGTTCTGGGAGTCGAGTTCTCCACCATTCTCTCAGCTCACTGATCCTCAGTGGCACTTGTTGCCACGCTGTGAGCAGGAGTGGAGGTTTAGTGCTGAGCAGATGGTACAGCACTGAGGAATCACTGGTGGGGTGATATGGTTCAAGTAATCTGTTTTTCAAGTTGTATTATTTTTCTTATTACTGAGATTCTGTAAACGGGAGAAACCCCCGACCCTGACATTGTGTAGTAGGTGAATATCTGGGTAGTTGATGCATAACTAGAGCAGCAGGCAAGGGCTGTCTTAACTTGCTCTGTGGCAGTAAGGTTGAATTTTGGGGACTGTTGATAGCCAAATCAGTTGTTGCCCCTGTAATACTCAAATTAAAAGGAATCACTTTTTAAATCATAATTAACGTGCATGTCTGGTCCTCTGACCCTTCTCCTTTTGCTGCAGTGGTTTCATTCTCAAAATTAAAAAAAAATCCAAGCAAACATAAAGCAGCACAAACCAAAACCATCACCATTCACCCACCCACGCACAAAAAGATAAAATTTTGAAAACATTGCCATAAAATGAAATTCCAGTTTCTTTCCTTTTCTTTTTTTTCTGGGCTAAGACAGTTTTTAAGGCTTTCACATGAAGTTTTTTAGAGTTAAGCTAAGTTTCAGATATAGCCTGTCGTGATGGGCTAAGTAAACACGTGTCAGTAGTGTCGTGCTTAGGGATCCTCCCTGGCCCTGCTGCCTCCCTTCCTGCCCTGCACTTAGCAGGGCAGTCACCACTGAGCCACAAGAGCTTTGTTTGGCACACTGCTCTTGTCTGCATTCGGGTTTCAGTGACGAAGCCCAGGAGGAAACAGAACCATAGGAGCTCAGCAGTCTGGGGATAGTGCTGCAAAGCATCAGATGTGAAAGGAATCCTACTCCAGTCGAGTCACTTTTCTGGGTCAGCTCTTCCAGGAGAGCAGTGAAAGGCAAACAGCAGTGTAAGGATTTGTTCATGTATCCAGCTAGGAGAGAAAGACGAAAGTTGTACTTAAATAGGATTTCAGAAAGTGACTGTTCAGGTACTGTTAGTTTATAGCAAAGAAGGAGGTGGTTTAGCTGCTTTGTGTTTAGTTGGTTTTTCTTTGGTTTGTGTTTTGTTATTGCATGGATTTTGTTGGGTTTGTTTTCCCAGGAGGGAATTACACCTGGTTTTTCTTGCTGCTTAACAGACTAATATTTCTCCTGTTCGTAACTCCCATGGGATTATTTTATGGCAATGCAATCGTGTTACAGCAAGGGTAACAAAAATCCAGAGGTATTACAGACAGTTGGGATTGCAGCCCAATGGTGTTTGGTATCACAGACCATTTGTGGCTGATGAAACACACTCTGACACTTCTGCTTTAATTCTTTCACACACTCATTAGGTTTGCTAGATAATAACCAGCAGCAAAGGTGGAAACTTAATCCACTGTTTAACTACACTTACTTTCTTTTTCGATGAGGAGAAAATGAGTCATAACTAAAGCAGGGGAAGAATAAGATAAATAAAAGCTGCTCACAGTGGCTAATAATCATTAGAAAAAGTACCATGCAGATCTTGGCTGTTGAGAATAATACATTTGATAGCAATGTCCCTTGGTAAATTCATGGGAGTGAGTGTCAAAGCATTTACCTGGGAGTGCAGTCATTCCTCACTGCCTCAAAGGCCTCGTTTCCAGTGAACTGCACCGAGCTGTGAACAGGGCAGTCGTGCTCATGTCAGTCCCTTGAGGCTTTTCCAGCCCTCACTAAAGTCAGTGGCAAAGTTCTTGCTGGTGTCACTGAAGTGGAGGTGACCTCAGATGTGTGCGTGTTCTCCTGGAAGGGGAATCACACTCTTTTTTTTTCCTGTAAAGTCTGAGTATTTTTAACTACATCAGAAAATGTAAGTTGTGAAATCTCTGAGTTCTAAGCACCATTATTTTTTCTTCCTCTTCTGCTCCAGCTGCAAAAGGCCTACAACATCCAGACAGTATATCCATGTGTCTCCATCTCAACTCCACAGTTGCTCAAATGATCACTGAAATAAAGCCAGTCCAAAGCTAATTATTACTGAACTTGAACTGCTGAGGTAGTAGGAGTTTGGTGTCTGCAGGGGGTTAGATGGTGCAGCTGTGGAAGGGTGGAAGCCAACACTGGTGATCTAGTGAGAGGTTTGAGTGACACAATCAGCATGTTAGTGCATCGAGTGCTTCATCAGCACAGTGAATTTAATCCTTTTAGCCTCTATACAGGAAATACAAAGCTTGACAGGGTTATTGGTGAAGCATTAGTGAAACCCACCAAACTGTGCACGTGTCTGCAGAGTATAACATACAGAACTGTACCGTTCCTTTTTGGCATTCTCAGGAAGACAGTGCTGGGAAAGAGGCAGCAAAGTGGGCAGTGGCAGGCAAAGGCTCTGTAGCTTAGAGACAGATATCATCTCACTTCACTGGATGCAGCAGGTTTGTGACTATCACTTCCTAAATGAGTAAGTAAGTGTGGCCTGTCAACTGGGATGATAGAAAGAGATGGGTGCTAGATCTAGACATTTTAATTACCTGGATTCATTCCACTGAAATGTGGTTGCCAGGATATTGTTGCCTGAGTTCTACAGAAGACAAATGCAGATGCTGTGTTCTTGTTTGTGCAGGGGATGACAACATTTTTGTAAAGTTTTCCCATTTGAGCTGTTTAACAGTAGTACCTGTGAGCCTGAAGTGTTGCATTGTGTCTCTGCTTCTTAGCATGACTAGGGAAGTTACTCTGTGTGGACAGTCCATCTTAGATGAAAGAAACAGACAGACCTCAGCAAGGTAAGAGATTAAATTTGAGGCAGATATTTTAATTTAATTTCTGTTTTTATACTTGCATAAATCAACACGTTCAGATGAACTGAGCACACTGCTCACTTTTATAGGCTAATAAGGGATTTTACAAGGACTAAAGTGAAGTAGGATAACTCAGTGCTTCGAGGCAGACAAACATTTAGCTGGGTACATATGGTGATACTGAATATGCATAATCAGTTAATGGTGTATTCTGGAGCTGCAAAACTCGTTGCATGTGCCCAGCAGAAATGTGTGACTACAGACTTCTGGAACAATTTAAACCAGATCATCCCAAGGGGACAAGTGGCAGTCCTGGTTGCAGCCCCAAATTGAATCCCTTTCTGTAAAATGTTCAGGAACTTCGTTAAAATTTTCCTTAAATGTTCTCAAGTATACTCAGTAGATATAGCAAATTTTGCCCTTTTGTTTTGGAAGCAGTTGAACCATTCTGTCTGAACATCAACATTTTGAAGCCAATTGTTTTAACTCAAATGGTCCCAATTCTGTCATTTCTCAAATAACTGAAAGTGCAGAACGGCATGTTACAATGGGAAGTGACAGTTGTATCTCCAGGCATTCCTATTGATGCTCTCTTTTGTTTGCTTTTGTAAGTGCAGCACCTGAAAATCCCCTGAGGAGCAGTGCAGACACGAAGCACTGAGTGAAGCCTGCAGCACTCTGGCAGCAGCAGGCAACAAAAGTGTCTGTCAAAGATGCTCTGGAATTCTGCTGGTACAGGTGGAATAAGTTCTCTATCCAGGTTTGTTCACGAGCTGCTTGGAAATATTACTAAAAATGATGAAGAGTGAAATTCCAGCATTGAAAACAAGTATTAACCAAAGTCAGTCTCTGGTCAGGGTTTATACTTATTTTTACTTTCTGCTGTAGGAATGGAGATCCTTGGTGTCCCTAATCAGAGCTTCCCACATTGCTTCCTGAGAAGTTATTTTTACCATGTGGTAAATGTTCTCTTTACCCTGTAAGAGATTCTTAAAGTCTAGGGCTGTTATTTGAGCCTGCAAACATTCTGGATCAATATGGGAAGGAGATTTGCTGAGATCAAGTTTCACAAGAGATTGAGAATGACTATTCAGGATTATTTCAGCAGGGGAATGTCAGCTTAAATCCTTTAAAAAATGTCTGTCTTGCATCCTTTTCCTAAGAAAAAGCAAAGTCATGCTCTTCTTTCTATGGATTAAAGTACCTTCTTGCAGTGTTTTGATTTCCCTTTTGTTTCAGACTGGAATGTGATAGGAAGTGCAAGTCCAACACGAATAGTGAATTCAGGGGGAAGTATAACTTGTCTCTCTTTGGCCTAGGTCAGTGTGTAGTACCAGTCTGGCACTTCAAACTGCCGTGGTGTGCCACTGTGTGTGGATCCACGTGGGAGGAGCAGCCTGACAGCCTTCAGAGTTGATTTTCTCCCAGTTCTTTATTTCTGTCCAGCTTCTCACAGATGAGGTAAGATGGAGCTTAGTCATGGTGACTGTTAACCTCTGCAGTTTTCTGAAAAGATCCGCAGAAAAGTAATTGTGAAACTTCAGCCCTGCTCTTTTTCTGGAACCCACTTTAACCATTCACCTCCTCCCCAAGTCAAGGTGGGCAGTGAGCTCTGGTGGGAGGTGTTCTCTGGGGGTAATTACTTGCCCAGTGGCCATAACTGGGTCAGATCTGCTGGAATATTTTCTTTGATTGAAAACCTTTTCTTTTTTCTTTTCTCCCCAAAAGTATCAAAAGTATCAGGGCATTTTTTTTCATTTGGATCATCTTCCCAAAAGATTTTCCTGTAGAACACGAGACAATAACGTAACAATGGATTAAATACATTACTTGTGCACATGCTAAGGTTTCAATTACTATTAAAAGAAATTAAGGCTGAACCCCAGAGAAAGGTTAATTACGGTATGTGAAATGTGCCTATGACCTTGGAAGACTCTGTGTGCTAAAAAATATTTGATATATTTAGCTTCTTGGCAGGCTAGATTTTAAGGGCATGGAAACAGAGTAACTTCCTTGCCCACAAAGGTTTAAATTTCTGATACTGTTTTGCTTTCTCTGCAAGCTATTATAAACATCCTAATATGGTGCTTTTATTGGAACTTCACTTTTAAAGCCACTTTCCTAAAGGGAGGAGGAAGAAACAAGATAAGACATGACCATGGGAAGTAGAGGTACAATAGTTGCTGCAGATGTTTGTGTGATTTGCCCAGAAAGACTTGGCCATTTAAACTGTCTGTCAGCTTGGGTGACTTTGTTGGTTATCAGGCAATGGATGCTGGCAAACACTGACATTGTGTGCCTTGGACTGTTTCTCATATAGGCATTATTAGCTGCCTGTTGTGAGGCTGGGAGGAATGTTAGCTTTGTAGATAAACTCATTATGGCCTAATGAGCAGGGTGTGCAGGCACTCTGAGTACTACTCTCTCAAGTCTCTGATCTTTCCATGTATTGTGCACTACTTTAGAGGATCATCTGTACCTCAGAGCAAACTTTATTTACACTGTTGTCAGTGTGAAGGTTTTCTTCAGGACGGCTGAGCTGTAGCACTCAGCTCCCTGCCTTGTTCTGCAGGTTCTGCAGCTGAGTGTTGTCTTCACTTAGCTTTTCTGATCCGTGGCAAGTGCTGCTTTGTTGCTGTAGGAAGCTGGAAGCAAATCTCCTGCCTTTCAGGAGACTCATCTAGGGAAGCTGCTGTATAAAACATTATTAAAAGTACCATGAAGTTTTGTCACGTTTTGCACAAAGGATCTGGCATAGCTGCTCTGCTGACTGGCAGAGAGACTATTGACTGATCCCATCCTGGTGAACCAGCACACATCTTAGTTCACTTACTCTGGATCCCACTGGGGATTTAGAATTCAGCTGAACGAGTCCCAGATGGGAAAGATTATTGTGTGTTTTGCCTTGGTTTGGTTTTTTCCCATGTAGTTACTTGTCAGACCTGTTCTTGTTTTGTTCTTTTCCTCCTGTCTGGATGGAGCTGGCAGATAAGATTGCCACAGTCTCTGAGGTCAGCAGGGAAGACAAGGTGACTTCACTTTCATGTACACTGCAGCAGTAGCAACATAAGAGCCAGAGAACCCTCAGAAAACACAAATCTGATGCAAGACTAAATATTAAAATTAGCAAAAACATTCTGTGCAAGGAAACAAAGGGACATAGGAAAACATAGAGATAAATTTTAACTGAGTTAACTACTTTTTCCATACAGCTGAGAAATATGATTATGAGAATAGCTAACACAGTTGATTCAATAAACAAAATTGTAGTGTTACTGTCTTACTGCTATTTAAGAGGTAGACCCAAAAGGGACAGAAATGCATTCTCGATATGGTATGGTAAAAGTCTCAGCTGATAAAAATGCTTTGGGGATGCTTTTAAAAGGAAATATGAAAGCTCATGTCATGCAACTCCAGTCTTCAGTGCAAATATTATTACTTCAGCTGCAAGTTCTTAGCCTGCCTGATGAATAATCTTTAGTCACTGGATAAAAAATAGAGCATGTAATCATGACTTGCCATTATGTATGGGCAGAAAGGGTAATAAGCAGCATTTTAATACAATGTATTTGAAAGCCCCAAAGCATAAAATTTTAAGAAATAATAAATTCAATAAATCTGGGGGGAAAAGGGAGTTCTCAAAAGCTCAAATGAAAACACCTACAACTATTTCTACACAAATAGGCCATCTGAGTTAAAGTTCTTATCTCCTAGACCACCCAGTTAAAGCCAAACCTAGGCAAAAAAGCCTGTGTCAGGATCACATGTCTGCTGTCACTCAGACACAGTTTGAAAGGGGCTGTGCCCCAGAAGTGAAGCCCCTGTGTGACATCTGGTCTATACTGCAGCCAAGAGGCAGAACTCTCCATTATTTCGGCATGGCTAGGATTTTGGTGCTGATGTTCCTGTCTCCAAAGGCAGTCTGTGCCCACTTCTGCAAGCATATGATTCCACCTCTGCTTTCCAAGCCAGATCTCAGACCCTTGCTTTCCTTTGTCTGAGCTGCATTGCTGCTCTTTTTAGCCATTATGGCAGGGGAGGTTGGGACTAGAGGATCTGTAAGGTCCATTCCAACCTCTAAAGTTCTAGAATTCTATGATTATCAAAAGATAGTTAATTTAGTGGCATTGTTTGCTCAATTCTCTTAAGCCCTAGTATATCTCCTCCAAACTTATTGTCCAATAATTTGCAATTTTTTTTTCCATTTCCCACCCTCTTTTCTCTTGTCTCTGCTTCAGTCTCGAAAGGTTTTTTGGACAGGGTTTGGCCTGCTCATATGCAGTATCTTTCCAGCACCTGGCATAAGCAGAACTCTTGGGATCCACAGATGTAATTGTAATACTTGTAAATAAATAGCCTGAATCAGCTACAGGGCAGGAGTGAGGTCTGTGTCTGTTGTAGAGCTGAGAGCTCTGAGTGCATGTGATGCCTCTGCAAGTATCTCAGTATAGTGTGGTAAATACATTTGGTTCCTTTTCCCTCTCCGTGCCCGTTCGTAGCAACATTCTCCCATTGAGTGCATGTGATGCCTCTGCAAGTACCTCAGTATAGTGTGGTAAATACATTTGATTCCTTTTCCCTCTCTGTGCCCGTTCGTAGCAACATTCTCCCGTGGGATACAAGTAACTTCTGTGGACTTCAATGGGAATTATTCCTACTCTGCAAGTGGAGAGCAAAGCCCACGACTGGACTGGAGCTAGTGTTCTTTAAAAGTTCACATGCCTTGTATTTGCTCTCTAATTTAGGCTGCTTCTGACCGAACAAGGGCAGGGGGAGGAGAGGAATGAAAAATAGTAGCATCTGTGTCAGTAAAAATTCTAAGGGTTAACATAACATGATGTAAACTGTTTCATCTGTTCTTCCTACTTGCCCATTTTAATCAGGAGTAAGTAGAGCTTATATGCACTGAACTTGAGGAATGCTAATGGGATGTCTGCATCGTGCTGTGCTTGCAGTGCCTGTGCCAGCATAGAAAAGCCTTTAATGCTGTAATGCTCCAAGGCAAGAGAGAAGCTTTCTGAAGAGTTACTTCAGATTTAAACTCTGGTTCTGGTGTTAGGCAGCCTGTTGGAACTCCGAGTTAAAAATTGCTTCAGCTGTAGCTCCTAGAGCCAGATGTAACATTGACCTTAAATGGTAAAAGCTCCCAAGAGTGGAAGAGAGGCTGGCCTGGGGGAAAACGGGCAATAACTGCAGCTTTAGGTAAGTCATCTCTGCCACCCAGAATAAGCTCTTCTCCGCCGGGAAGCAGAACGGGACCGGTTCCTCCTTAAAGGTACAGTACCTTGTTGTCTCGGTACCGAGTGGCTGGTTCTTTCCCCCTCCTCTCCCCCACCCTCTGCAAATTCTACCTCCTTGTCAGATTCTAGCTGCTGAAAACTGGGTGTAGTTAAGGAAACCTTGTTCTGCTTGTTTGCTGTCTGGGACTGTACAGGAATGCAAAAGAGAAAGCTGTGTTAACCATACTGAGGCTGATGAATACAGGTACGCAGTGATAATTCAGGGCAGCCTGAGTCACAGACACCAGCAGAGCCCTGGCAGCAACACACCTCGCAGAGGGGCAGATTGTCACAGATTTCTCTCCCTCTTGTCGTGATCGTGTGACTTCCCTTCCCACATGCTTTTAACAGTGCCCAAGCTGTTCAGGTTGATGGATTACCTACTTGTCTGGAACTTACCTGTTAAAAAAAACTTTTCCAGAGCCATTTCTTTATACAGTGTGTGCTTGGTTGGAATCCTGTTAGATGTAAATTTAGACCATGAAGTTGTGTCTAATTGGAATGCTGTACAGAAAAGAAGCAAACCCACCTTCAAATGTTAAAATGTTTACTTCGGTACAGAAAATCTCAGTATTTACCTTCCCTGCTATTTCAGTCTTCGGTTTTATCTGTTCTGTTTGGTAGGTACTCTGCACTGAAGTGTGTTTTGTTTTCTTGGCAAATTAAAGCACATTTGTGCCTTACTAATGGGTATGTTAAAGTCTTTTTTTTCTAGACAGCAATATGTAAACAACATGAAAGAATGAGGTCAGTGCAAGGAAATGGTAGCTGAAATTGAAGGCTTAAGTTTCTGTTACTAACTCACATTAGTAACAACTTGTCTTACTGAGTGGTTTTTCAAGTCTATACAGCATGGCTTCACCTGATGAAAAATTCTCTGCAGTTGTGAATTTCCATCTGTGCAGAGTGGTTAGACTGTAGTTTTTAGTTCATGCTGTACAAAGATCGGGTGAATTTCCAGTTCTGAGCACAGACAGTGTTCTTGTGAGTGCTGAGAGTCACTGCATTTATGTTTGGTATGGGATGTGTTGTGTATGCCTTAATGAGAGTTGCCTTCATCCAGCTTCAACAGAATTTGATAAACAAATCTGACTTGTTAAAGCATTTCAGATCCCCTTGCAAAACTTGAAATAATTATCTTACTATTCTCCTTTTATGTTTCTCTTCAGTGAGCAGCTTAGTGCTCTTAGGTTAATGTCCTAGCTCACCTGCATGTTACAGTTACATCCCAAATCAACAGTTATACCAGACTTGGAGCTCAATAACGTAGTGATACAACTCACAGAAATCTAAGTTTGTTAGAACTAGCAGTGGAAATTAAGGATCAGACCAGTACATTGCATGCTGAAGGCTAGAGAGTCCTCACTCTCTGAGTGTTCTTGCATTTGCAAACCCTCAAAGGCTCTCGTTGTGGTGTGCTGGTCTCACTGTGGTACCTGTGACATTTTATGCACCCTTTCAACTTGGGCAAGGGTATATAACTTCCTATGATACTTTAGAAGGTGTTTAAGTTACTTTTAGCATAGTGTATGGACTAGAATAACTAATCTGTGTCTAACTACTCCAAATCTGAACCAAGTATGTATTTCTAGTATGTGACATCTTGTAGCATTTCAGCATTCTGTTCTTACTCCATACAGTTCATTTCTGTTGTGTAACTTAGAATATATCATACAGTGCCTATGTGTAAACTTATCTTCAGTAAAGATGTTATGATGACAGTAAGTGTGATTCAGGGACCTGTAGGATCATCTGTGGGTTTGGACAAGTAGGGCCTGTAGAACATGATCTTTTTTTCTGCTCACATGGATGGCTGGGACAGGGAGGATGAGAGGAGCAGGGAGGGAAACATGCAAACCTGGCAGCTAATACACCCAGTGTGTATGTAAACCTGAAAGGTTTTTTCCTCCAACCAGTGCTAAAGCATAGTCTGTTGAGTTTTGTCATGATACAGACTTATACTTTAGAGTCACTGCTGTCCCCTAATTTGCATGTAAATAGACTTGGTGATTGCCCAGACAGAGCTGCTATCCCTTGGTTATAAAGTACAGTCCACTATTCCTGTGGTTCTGCAAAGAGCAAAGTGGTCAAAGAGTTCGTATGACAAACAGAGGTGGTGAGGAAAGCAGTTTATGCAGGAGTTGAACAATCTTCTTGCTTGCAAGGTTCTGCATCCTGGAACAGGATACGTGATGGAAATGCTGTGCTGCTGGGGCAAGTGCAGCAGGTGCTTTGGGGTAGGGACTTGTCTTCCCAAAAAGAGTGTTGCTGTCTGTATCATTCTGCAGAGTGTCTTGTAATGCTGAGTGGTACATGGGGATTTGGCTCTGAGCCTTTGCTTTTGAAATCATCAGCAAAGTTCCCACTGACTTCAGCGGTACCAGATCAGTCTCTTGGTGAATGCCACAAAGGTAAAGGCTATGTCAGTTAGCAGGACAGAAGAGTCTGCAGCCTAAGAGAATCAGAGTAGAGGAGTGGGGCTGTTTTCACCCGTCTTATTTTGGGTTTAGAGGGAATGCACTAGTTATAAGATCCATAGAATGGGAGCTGTTTCCAAAATTCTGGAGAAGAAAAATCCACTATTTAGTTTTCAAATGTTCCCCCTGTCTCTCTGAAAAGACATTTTTAGAATGAGGTGTACAGATAAGGTAGTAGAATATAATAGTGTGATACATGGATTAATGTGCCCTCTTAAAACTTCAGAGTTGTGCTGAACTCTGCTGTGACTGTTGAACAGAAAAATTAAAATAAAACACCCAGCCATACACTGAAGGAGAGCTCGTGGAGGGGAAGGAAAACAATTCAGCACTAATTTCACTATTCCAGCCACTGAAAGTCCCATATTTTTCTTTGTGAATAGTGAATGAAAATGACCTCTCAGCTCCTGAGAGCAGGATGAAATAGTTAGGGGCCCTGTCACCATGCGGGGTGGGGTTTGCCCAGGAGGAGGTGCTGAGTCAAGTTGCACATGACCTCAGACTGGAAGAGTTGGGAGCAAACCTGCACGTTGTGCCTGGTTCCCCCATGATAGTATCGTGGTGCCTGTCACCCTGACTTCCCTGAGGGCTGTGCAGTTACTGACCTGACCATTCCTTTTCTTTGGGAGATACAGAGATCTGCCCTGCTCCAAAAGCTGGTTTTATAAGCACAGTAGTCAGTGGAGCAGACTGCAGAAAACCAAGCAGATGTATCAGAATTCCCAAGTATCTTAGGCACTTGAAGCAAGATTAGCTTAGTAGGATTAGAAAACTGTTCTGTGTTTATGCAATATATTAAGTGCAAATATCTGTAAGGGACAGGGAGAAAGAATTTGTGGGATATATTCTGAAATCTCGACATGTAAAACTCAGTTTCTGTGTGTTGAGCTTTTGGCATCTGTTTGAAATCTCTCCTGCATAAAGCACAGCATTAAAATGTCCCTTCCAGAGCTCATATATTGTGTGCTAGTGGAACAGAGTCACAGCAATATCAACAACCTTGTACCCATAAGAAGCTCTTGACATTTCCTGTTGGATTCAGTTTTTTCAAAGTCTGTGACATTTCCTGTTTAACAGATTTTTAATGTTTTTCTTGGTAAAATGGTAGACTTCAGCCATCTCACTCTGTACAAAGCTGCCATGTAACTGTAACAGAAAGGTGGATAATACCTAAAGATCCCTCAGGAAATCTGTCCCATTGCTGTTTGGTATTTTTGTGTCTGGTAATGTGTTCAGAAATTGCACCAAGTGGTGTTTTTTTCCTGATCACTTGTACAAATAATACAGAACTTAGAGGACCAAGAGGAAAAGTACTCTGCAGGAGAAAAGCAGCCTGGGGTGCATTGGGAAGAGTGTGGCCAGCAGGTCAAGGCAGCTGATCCTCCCCATCCGCTCTGGCCTGGTGAGGTCACAGCTCAAGCGCTGTGTCCAGATCTGGGCTCCTCAGT
>NW_008687631.1:23709-46688 GCF_000695815.1 Acanthisitta chloris | reverse complement strand
GTGTAAGAAACACAAGGAGCTACTGGAGAGGGTCCAGTGGAGGGTTGCAAAGATGAAGAGGGGTCTGGAACATCTCTCTCATGAAGGGCCTGTTTAGTCTAGAGAAGAGAAGACTGAGAGAGGATCTCATTAATGTGTATCAAAATCTCAAAGGTGTCAAGAGGCTCTTTTCAGTGGTGCCCAGTGGCAGGATGAGGAGCCGTGGCCATAAACGAAAAACCAAGAAGTTCCACCTCCTTCCACATGAGGAAGAACTTTGCACTGAGGGTGGCAGAGCCCTGGAACAGGCTGCCCAGGGAGGTCATGGAGTCTCCCTGTCTGGAGACATTCAAAACCCACCTGGAGGCAGCTCAACCATGTGGCACATCAGATTCTCACTCCTTGCAAATCGCTGTTGCTGTGCTTGGAATGTGCAGAGCTTTGTCTGTGTGCATGAGCTAAGGGTCTGTCTCAGTGGATTTTGATCCCTCATGAGAATCTGGCTCCACTTAATGTGAAGACAATTTCCCTATTCTGTTGCTTAACAGGTAAAAATCAGAGTTGATGGAATGTTTGTCCCTTCAGAGCAGGACCTTCTAAATTTTTTGCACAGCTTTTCACAAAATGATGACAGGTCCTAAAAGGTTTTCACCTAGTCTTGTTCTCAGGTAGTAGTTAGTGAATGCTTTGTCAGAACAAAGTCCTTCAAACTCACAAGAAAATCCTTTAAATTCACTGTGTGCCTTACTCTCATCTGTCTGCTTATGTGGCTCAGAGACTGAAGTTGGGAGGTTTTTGTCCTTCCTTTTGAAGGTGGGTACTGTGCAATCATCCTGTGTACTTATCTTCCGAGCATCTGCTTGGAAAATAAAACAACGTGCCATTTTGACATCCAAGAACGTGCTATAAAAAAGTCTGTTGCTATGTTTAAATGCCTGTGCTCAGTTGCTATAGCAATAAAAATATCAAAAATGCTGTACGAATTGCCACAGTGCATTACCAGCCCTTTCCTGGACAGGGAGATTGTGGGCCTGAGATTGTGGCAGAGATGCTCAGTGGTCAGAGGGCAGAGTTGCCCTTCAGTTCCAGGTGCCCTGTGCTGTCATCTGAGAGCAAAATGTGGCCTAACTGTGTAAATCCCAAAGTGGCTGTGTCAAGTGGGACAGTTGGATCCCACTTAACTGCGTTGCTTCTTCAGGACTCGTGTGACAGAGTTCAATGAAAGCTGCTGAAAATGTTGACCTTTCTCTAAATTCCTTCTGTCCCATGATGTCAAGTGTGAAATCATCACACAGAGTGCAGTGGCCTCTGTAACAGTGCAGTAGTCAGCGTGAGATGCCCTTGTTCCTGGGGCACTTATGGGAACCCTGCTGCAAAAAGGAAAGAAATTAAATAGTAGCCACTGGAATCCTTACCATCTCTCTGGGTCTCAGGCCTTGAACATTCCGTTGCTTCTTGAAGAAAGCAGGAAATTCAACTTCCCTCATGAAGCAAAGCAAGGAGAGGGAGGCTGGGTATTTTGGCAAATGTAAGTTCAGTTTTGGAATCAAAGTGTTTCTTCAGGTGTTTCTATGCCTCGTTCTCTCTTCTACCAAGGGACGAGTTAGGGAAAAGGCTTGGAAAAACTGGGAGCTTGATTGAAAGCAATGTAACTGGTTCTCTCTGTTACAATTTGCTTGGAGAACCCTTGAGGTGTGAATGAGATTGGCTGGAACTGCAGCACAATGTGCTGGTTGGTTTGTGCGTGGTGATCCACAACCACCACGGGATTGTTTCTGGTGTTTTCCTTAACATAAAGTGCAGTTCAGAAGTTGATACAAAGACTGTACTTCTAAGTACATTGGGGCTGTTTTATTTTTGTAAAAAGTCTGACTAAACTACTACCATGTCCATGGATTGCAGTTATTCTCAAAAGAAGAGTTACAGTGTTACATAGACACTTGCACCCCTCTCATTTCTCCTGCTCCTGTGTGCAGTCTCCTCACAGGATTGCTCTGTAATGAATTCTGAGCATCTTTGGGATTCAGTTGTAATAGTTCAGCTTTCTAACCATTGAGAAATTTGACATTTTGTAGCTTTACAGCTGCACAAATTTCCACAAGTTTGGAAGGATGTGTCTTGCTCAGCCTCTGTGGGGTTCTGTGTTTACTTCCCTTCTCCATGGTTCCGCATAGAATACTGGGCAATCACCTTTCAGATGGGTTTGTTCTTAAACAAAAATGTCAATGGCACTGGTTGTGGGTTTTGTCTGTTGACTCTTGGGTTCTTTTCTTAACAGACCTAATAGGGGATTCCACATACTAGAGCTGTAAATATTTATTGATACTTGTTTATTAAACTCGTCTTAAGATTCCAACGGTTATCTTCTCATGTTAAGCTTGGCAGATGCTTCTGTGGCTACACATACTGTGCCTGTAGAGTCAGCACATCTGTGCTTCATTTGCAGTACTGTGACTTGCACTGTTGGGAGTATGTTGTGACAGGAATAACATGACTGGGGAGGGGGAGAAGACAGTGATGGAGCAGATGGATGAAACTTAGAAACTGTAGGTTTTGTTTCTCATTAAACCATCAAGTACCTGAAACACAGAAACCTGATTTTCTTTAGAACTGTGTCTGTAGCACCCTCACCACACTGGCTATGCCATCAGTTTATTCTGTGTTTCAGAGATACTCTGTGCAGTCCCTGGTTTGGACTCTGCACACCTGAACTTGCACCTGCCATGGAAATGCAGAGTGCCTGCTACCTGCCAGTCTCTGCATCAGCTGTGGCTGGAATGGTCCCCAGCTTACCCCAGTGGGGAGCGGGCACCGAGGCACGGGGAGCTTTGGTCAGGGACAGAAGTGTCATTTGGCTGTTGGTTAGAAACACATTGCTCATTCTGTATTGTCCGCTAGCCTTCTTTAAGTGTTAGCTAGGCATTTATTCTTTCCAAAATCTATTTTTGGTACTGTATTCCTTGGAATAAGAATTAGGTTCTTGTTCTGGTTGTCAGCCAACTGTCCTTCCCCCTTCTTCCCTGCCCTCCCTTCACTCCCTCCTAGTATCCTTTGAATTTGATCAACTTGTTGAGTTTGGCAAGAGAGAAGCACAACAGCATTATGTTCCTGCAAGTGAGAATCGGTGGTGTGGTGAGTGACCCAGCTTAGTGCTGCTAACCTTCTGCTTAGGTGAAGAAGGCAGCTGAGGCTCAGGAATCTGTTCCTTGAAAATCTCGTTGTATCTGAAGTGGTTTCTCCACCAGTCGTGTCCCTTATGCACGTCCGAGGTCAACAGACAAGCTGCACATCAGGGACACTGCACACAGCACCACTTCTTCAGGTGCCCTTCTAATGTCCTGTCCTAGGCCGTGGCTTTTTGGAATATGCAGCAAAATACTGGACTCTTCTCTGAAGGTTGCTCGGAGTATGCAAATATTGGGTTTATGGATCAGGATTTCTCCCGTTTTTGAATAACATTGGGAAAATCAGCAACACCACACAAATGCTCACAAAATGAGAGATGGTGATCCTGTTAGAAAACTTCCCTCCTGTCTTCCTTAGCTCACTTTAGAAATTTCTAGAGACCCTTTTTGTTGAAGGAAAAAGCAGGAGAATGAGACCTCCTTTGCTCCTAAGCAGACTGACTGCACACTACTTCTCTTAGTCAGTTGTTCTGTGATTGTCTGAGAGAAATTAACCCGTACTAACATCCTGTGTCCTTTCTTTGCTTGGTCATCTGTTCAGGAGGAGCTGTTTGTTTTGCTTGAACAAACAAAGCAACCCCTTTCTGCCTAGATAACGGCACATGGTTTGTGTTTGACACAGGGAGCTCCAGCCTGCAGTGCTCCTTGGCCTTTCCTCACCTGCTGCAGGGCACCATGCCACACATCAGAGCTGCAGGCCTCAGGTTCCTCCACCAGGTAATGACCTTTCTGATTTGACTTCTGTTTTGTGACACAGTTGGGCTGATTGCCCATTTTCAGGTCTTGTCCCACAGTTAGTTGAAGAAATACAAATGAAGGCAGAGATGAACCGGATGAGTAAACGAAATAAAATTCCATTACTCCACTCTGCTGCAAAAATTGAAGAAAAAAATGAAATTTTTGCTGCTGAAGTTGTTTACCATTGAATATTCCTGAGGCAATGCAGTGCTCAGTCAAGGTACTGGCTGTAATTAAGCTGTGGGACACAAATTTGCTTTTTGCTTCAACTTAGTTCAAAGCATAGCATGCATTTAGAATTGAAGTGGATTTTTCCTTCACGTGTGTGAGAGCAAAGTGTGATGCCACTCGCTCAGGTTGGCAGCTGAACTGTTATGGAAAGTGCTGTAGTTGCCCTGTTTGTTTACCTTCTAGACTATTGTTTCCTCAGAAATTCATTTCTGAGTTAACAGGATAATGAGAGTTTCAGAGAAAAATAATCATAGCTGGCTCTGACTTTAGATTTAAATATTTCCGTTAGCAAAAACACACAAATGGCATGTTCAGTTCATAACTTCATCCTCTTTGTTCTGTAAAAATACACTTTTTTTTTTTCTCCAAGTGTGTGAACAACAAAACACTTGGAAGGAAAACTTAGAAAATGAATTTGTAGGTTGTCCTTAAGCACCATGGAAATTGAAATAAACATTGCTCTCACTGAGAAACATGAACAACAGCAAAAATGTTTGTGTTGGAAAAAATCTTTACATGCCTCAGAAACACCCTCAACACAATCTGACATTGCACAGGTCAAACAGTATCATTGGTATTTAGCTAGACTGACATCAGTTTTTGCATCGATCCAGACACATGCCTGGTTGGTTGAGCTAGCCTGGCTTGTTGCAGTTGGTGTTTGTACTCTGTACTTGGGTATTGTGTGGAAGAAACAAAGGAAGGGTGTGAAAAAGCTTAGTGGAACATACATTGAATGTTTATAGCAAGTCTCCAGTTCTACATTCTAGCTTTACTTCCTCCCACCTGTGAGGTAAAACTGTTGGGAAGGTGGTTTCCTTGTGTTGCAGCCTGGGATGTGGGTAGAGGAGGAGACTAATAAAGAGAACTAAGATTTTCCTTCTTAAGAATTGAATTTCTTAGCCCATATGCTGAAGAATGAAGAGAAGGATAGGAGCTATCCCTCTTCAGCTCACTGTTCCTTCCCCTGCCCCAGGAGTTTGTTTGGAAGGTAATCTGAAGTAAGTCACTTCAAGAAAGGAGGTTATGTAAAAAAGGCTAATTTTAGCCTGAGGAAATTTGTCTCCCTGGGCTTCCCTGCAGTCATCTGAGAGGAGAAAAGTTCCTCCAGAATGCAATTCAGAGAGCCTAAATTAAGCTCCTAATTTTAAGACAGGAACTTCAGTTGATTCAAAAATAAACAAAAAAACCCAGACCAGGCAACCAAACAGAAAACTTTGGGAGACAAATGGCCTTAGGTCAAAGTGAGTCCTCACCAAGGTTCCCTCTGTGGATGCTCTCCTGCCTCTCTGTTCAAGGCGTGTGGTGTTGTAACAACTCTTGCACTGAACATATGTGCAAAATGAAAGAGGTCTAGGCTCTTTTTCTTCTCTCCATCCTTTGCAGAGCTGGTGTTCACTTCAGTCTGACTGAATTGATAAAGAGAGATAAGTAAACAAAGTTTCATAATGGATGTCAAATCACAATTCCTAAGGCCAAACTGCAAACGTGAGAGCTTCAGGGGGAAAAGGGATGCTGAGACGAGAATCTGACTTTGGGTGTTGGAAGAACTGTTTGCTTGTCTGTAACTCTCAGGATCTGATGTTAGTAAGCTTTCCTGCTTAGTCCTGCAGGCCATAAACAAGAGGATGAGATGTGAGCCCCTAAGGTTAAAGGCATAATAGTTAAGTGAGTGTTGCAGCAGTGCAGCACAGGGAAAACTTGGAAGGTTAGAGGCAAACAGAATGTACAGTTTGTCTCTTTGAGGCCTTTCTGGAGAGGCTTTTCCTTTTTGGCTGCTATTGAATGCTGTTTTCAGAGCACTTTCAAAAATTACTCAGACCTGTTTCCTGACTGGTGGCACATAATGATGGGCTCTGATTTAGCCAAGTATGTTTTATAGGCTCTTTTCCCCATGTACGTTTGTCAGCAGCATATTTCACCTGCATTTTCTCGTTCAGGTGCTCAGTATCCCACACCACTGTAACCCCTAATCATATCCTCCAGTGCCAGATCTGGGCACCTCTTAAACACCTCTGGGGATGCTCCTCCAGCTCCCTGGGCCCCTAGGGCCCCCAGTCTCTAATCACCCTTTCTGGGAAGAAATCCCTCCCCTGGCACAGCCTGTGTCCTCTCATCCTGTCACGAGCTGCCTGGAGAAGATGGTTGGTAGAGAATTCTGTCAAAGGCTCTCTTTGAAAAATACATTTTTCCTGTATTAAAATACTTGTTGACTTCTGTAAAGAAACGCAATGAAATGGCAGAGTTTGGAATGTTGTACAATCCTGTGATAATGTCTCATTCCCAGGTCTGCAATGTTGTACAATCCTGTGATAATGTCTCGTTCCCAGGTCTGCATCTCTAGTTAGTAATAAAATATATTAATTTCTTATCTAGGACAGTTATTTAAAGTTAGGAACTAGGATGAAAGTCTTAAGTGATAACAAAATTATAAAGCAATTACTCAAGTACAAGGTTTGTTTTGTTTTGGCAGGACAGCAAAGCTGTTCAAGGTCAACACCACAGCATTGCAGGAGGTGTTTGGAAGGAGGAGCCTCACGCGTTGCTTGCTCTGCTTGCGTGGTCACAGGCTCTGGGAGGCTCTGTAGTTGCCTTCCCCTGCCTCGGGTAGCTGATGTGCAGCTCTTTGTCACAGTGCCTGCCAGAAAGTTCTCCAGAGATGTCTAAAGCCCTTGGGGCTTTAATTAATAACAAGGTGTATATGTTGGGTTTTAATTGTAATTAATAACGAGGTGTATATGTTGGGTTTTACTCCTTCACAGATAGCTAGGCCTGAAGATTTAATGTGTACTCTAGGGATAAAATTGGACTGTTTCTAGCAAAAGCAGTAATCCTTGTGATACAGCATCCCTAGATCCAAGCTGGGGCATTACAGTCTGGGTGAGTGAACTACCAGATCAGTGGAAAAAGCAGCTGAATAATTAGATGCAAATAATACAGTTAGTTCTTACTACTGGCATCACATTACTACCTGACATTGCCAGTGAAGCTCCTGGAGGGTCTATCCATTCAGTAGGTGTGAAGGATGAGTAGAAACTCATTCTTACCAGATGTGGCTTACCACATGTGGTCTGGATCCCCAGGATGTTGACCAACTTGAGCAAACCCAAGGAGAGCCACTATGGTGGTCAAGGCACACATGATGGCTGATTATTTGAACAAGTTGATACTCTGGGTATTCCTTTCCCAGTGTACAGTGGTATTTTAAAAAACACAGTGGAATCAGATCATAAAAAGGAAGTGAGACACATTGCTGCTCTTTTGGCCTGTGTTCATTTCTGCAGTGCATAAAACCCAATGTGTACATGTATCACCAAAGTTTGCAAACATGAATCTGATTCTGTCCAGAAAGCATGAAAGGAAAATAAAATGCCTGTTTTGCTGCTTTGTCACTGATCTATGCAGGAAGGAGAGCCAAGTGTCATCTCCCTGCTTTAAAGCCCACAGTTGCACTCTGGGGCCCCGAAGAAAGCTATTTGTTGTTGGTTTCCTCAGCAAAGTGTGCCCTCTGGGATTGCCCTTGGGGACTGGGAAAGAAAGAATTTGGTTTAATTTCTTCGTTTGGAAAATCTTCTGCTTGACTAGCAACAAGACTCCTGGGTCACCAAGCAATAGTGTCCTGCCCTAATTGCCTTCCACTTATTTATGTTCTTAAGTTAGGCCTTTGATAGTCTTTTTTCCAAATTATATAAAGTTGATATCCTGCTGCCCTGGAAAACAGAATAGTTTACAGATTTTACTTGGTGTAGCAACCTTAAGGTTTGTCTTACACAAGGCTGAATTGACACCAAAGGACACGAAGTTTTTCCCCTCAATTTGATCTGTCTCCACTCCTCACAAATATACTTGTTCTCTTTTTGCTTTAGCTAAGAATATAGCCAAGTGGCAGTTTGAGAAAACATTGTCTCAAGCTCCCAACTGTGCCTGCATCATAGCCAGAAATAAATGTGTGACTAGAACGTGATGTATATATAATATGTGCAGTCCAGACACAGACACAGATCTGGGTTTCTCCAACTCTGTAAGCAGGAGTAGGAAACAAGGAACCCACACGGCTCTGTGTTGCTGAGTGCAGGATGCTCTTGTAACAAAAGCATGTTTGGTGGCAATCTGAGTGCTGCTGTCACTACTCACTCTGCTGAGCAGTTCATCAGTGCACAGGTCCTGCTCAGAGGGTCCAGCACCACACAGCAAACTGATGCTGCTCCTAAACTAAACTGCATGCACCTTTCAGGGAGTAAATTGTTTAGGAGGAGGAAGAGAGCAACATTTTCTGCTCACATCATTTTCAGCTTCTTTTGGATTTTGTCCTATTTGAAGTCACTGCCTTTATGTTGTAAGACAATAGATTTTTATCCAGATACTTTCCCGCACTCGTTTTCTCTGAACCACCCTCCTGAATGACACTTTATGTACTCTGCTCCCACTCTTATCTTCACACTTTCTTATATGCTGTTCCTTATGCTTAGAAATCCTTATTCTCCATGCCAAATATCCACCCACTCCATGTTCACATTCTTCCTTTAAACTGCATTTCCTTAAAGTCTATCAAAAATAATCTGCGAGTGAAGAAACATATCAATTCTGCCTTCAGAGCTGACAGTCTCTGCTCCCCAGATTGCTCCTCCTGTCTGGATTCTTTAACTTGTGCATAATGCTCAGTAAATCAGGGATTGATGTTCCCCTAATGTCACATGCACTGCCTGTTTCACTGGCTATATGTGTGTTTTAAAGCAGCCCAAAGTTGAGCCCAGCTGGTTCCTTGGTGACCATCTGGCTGAGTGCTGCTGCTTGTTGTCTTGCTCTTGTCATTCTAGCTGAAAATCCACTCCTGGGAAAAACGAGGTCAGTAAGAAGTAGGATAAGGTGACATTTTTGTTTGCAAGTTAACAGAAGTTATGGAAATAGCTACCTATGAAGTGTAGAATGGTTGTAAGGGTTTTCACTTGGTGAGGGTGTGTGTTTGGGGTTCTTTTTGTGAGGGAGTCTCCAGAGTGTTTGCCATGACTGGAGGTGTTCTCCTGAGTGCTCCCAGTCAGATCAGGCTGGAACATGCATTGAAAGAGCATTTTACTCCTTGCCTGACCTAGCTTTTCCTTTCTCTCATTCAAGCAGATCATTGAAACCCACCAAGTTTTGTGTGTTCCTGAGCTGTGAGGAAAGCAGGGAGCAGAAAAGGAGATTCTTGCCTGTCACACTGCTCTGTAAATCAAGTCCTGTATGGGTAGTCCCAAGGAGCTCTGTACCCACTGAGTTTGAGAGAAGTTTTTTAGAAGCTGTGTTTTCCTTATGCTGTTGTTAGTTTCTTCCTGTAATCTATTTTTGTGACAAATTATTCACGTTTATCCCTTGTCTCTGAGGTTGCAGCCTGGGAGTGTTCTGATTGTCAAGAAGTCACTCAGGTATTAATCTTAATGCTCAGGAATTAATCTCCACTTCTCAGAATGAAAACAGATGCTTTGAATTCACAGTGTTTGTATACACTTTGCAGGCCCCAGAGGAATAGTTCTGTATCTTATAAACAGAAACACCACTTTGTCTTCCAGATTTTACCTTGTAGGGTTGTGTGGATGTTCGAGGGGCAGAACTTGGGTCATGAGGGTTATCACAGAGTGCATTAGTCCTGAGGCTCTGACGCTGTGTTTTGGTAAATTGACTGAAGCAGGGTCTTAATATCTTGCAAACCTAAGTCTTTGACATGAAAACCACTCTTTTGTCATAAAAATGAGATATAGTAGGAAACTGCCAGGTTTTTTCTGTGTTAGAGACAGTAAAACGTCTTCCAATTTCCACGTAGTATCTTTTGCCACAGAGGGTAAGAAGATACATGAGTCAGCTTCAGTTGTGGCTTTGTATTTTTTCTTTCCCAGTGCATGTTTCTATTATAGTAAAACTTTAAAGTCCTAATGCAAAATATGGAAGTGTTTCTATGAAGATATTCTGGGTTATGGGTTTTGTTTGTTTCGTTTTGGTGTGGAGTTTTGTAATGCTTTTTGAGATAACTAATGTATGCCAACAACTTCATTTGTGTATCTCAAACTATGATCATGCTTTGCATTTGAAAACTCACTGTGGTACAAACATGAGAGAAACACCAAGCTCATGCCTGGTTTGGAGGATGTAATTGTAGTGGCTTTTAAGTACTTTGAAGCTGCAAAGCCTAATTCAAATTGTTATGTGAATTCCATGTGCTTTTAGAGCTATACAAAAGGGAGTGCAGAAAGATACGTTTCTGTCATGGTGATGTTCTACAGCCACTTTGCAGGACAGTGAAGAGAAACACTGCAGAAAGCAGCTCAGGACTCTGCAGCTCAGCTGTGCTGGTGAGCACACAGCTCCTGCTGTGGACAGATGAGAGCTGCTTGACTCGACCCCAGGCAGTGTGAGGTCAAGAAATATTAATAAAATGCTTTCCTAACTGTTTGTTTCTGCTCTTTTCTGTATACCCTTGTGACATGACAGAGCATTTGAGGTCAAGTGTCCTGCAATCAGTGGAGATGGAGTGAAGCACCTTCATCTGAGCCTCTGCTAGCACAGGACTCAGCCCTGGGCAGAGAGGGTAAGTTAACTGACTGTACTTAACTTTCTCTGCTGTGGTAAAATAAGTTGCAGAGTGAACACACTGAAAGCCAAGGGCCTCTAAATACTTTTCCCTTTTATGGAATAGAGCTCCCAGATCTCCATTTCCTGGAGATTGTACTCTAAGCCTACACAGTGGTAGAAGAAAGTTCTCTGCATTCACTGATCTATATCTGACTACAAATTTGAGCTCAGGGGGATCATTTTTTTCCTAACTATTTTAAGCAGCAAGTTTATAATAACAGACCAAAATGTTAAGGAGCACTCCATCCTATCTTTTCTTTCTTATTCCTACTTTTTTTCTTTAGATAGTCTCATCTCAGTGTGGGAATGAGCAGAATCTGGTGGTTAGCATAGGTAATTTGTTTGTGGTTTGTTAACTCATTCTGTAGGTGCAAAACGCTCGTGCAGACTGAGATTGTAGATCTTCACCCACATCCATTCTGCCTGTGACACGTGAGTTAACCTCTGCAAGAATTTAATTTTAGAGAGTAGTTTCGAAGCTCTCGCAATTTTTAAAAGAATGGAGTTTTGGGGGAGATTGGCCTCCCTCTATCCTGCCAAAGAATGTCACAACATTATTGTGCTGTTTTACCAGAGCAGAGTTTGATCAGTGTCTAGCAAAAGAGGTACCAGAATCTTGGCATTGCCTCAGTCCCTAGGATGCTAACAGGTGCTCATGCACCTTGACTGTTTTTAAAGTGCAGATGTATTTTTTTATGTCTCTTTTCAGCATCTTCAGGGCCAGTGACTGCAGTTGTTTCAGTTGGTATCTCACTGTATTGCATATATTGCTAACACATCATTTCTCTCTTTGGCCCAAGCAAGCTTGTGCTTGTGGGAAGGAGATAAAGCTGGCAAAGCTGATGGCAGCAGGATGCCAAAGGTTCTTCAGCTGGCAGATGAGGCAGGCTTGGAACCAGGATAGTCATGCTCTTCACATTCTGGGTCAGGGGTCAGTAACGCTCGAGCTGCTTTTGTAGACAGAGGGGAGAGTGTCTGTAAGCTCCAAGGCTCCAGTCCTGAAAAGAAAAAACATACCTTTCAGTGGAATAAATTTTCCAAGGACATGTCTCTTTTCTTCCTACATTTGTGAGATGCAGAAAAGCTCCTCTGATTCTTGTGAGAGTGTTCTCACAAAGTCTGTGTTTTGACTCTGTGACATTGACATTCCATCCCTTCAGCAGTGATGGAAGAACATTTATCCACTAATGGCTTTAGGTTTCATCACTTCTAAACCATTGCCTGTCTTGCTAGTATCAGAAGGCAGCAACTGAGCAGAAAGTGGCAGAGCTCCTTGCACAGCATGGACCAAGGAGGTGGCTCCATCAGTCACAAGACATGATGTTTGTGCTGGTTCAGCATTGTAAAGTCTTTCAAGGGTGTGGACTACTGGTTTTAAGAACACTGCACAGGTTAAAAATAAGCTTTTAGACTGAAAAATCAGTAATTCAGGAGTTCTAAATCATATAGTTTATTAATTTAGCTACATCCTTATGCTGAAACACCATCATCAGTTGCACAGAACTGCAGCAGTGCGCTCAAGGTGCGCAAGGATGGTGTTTGTTTTAAGAAGCCTAAGAATGTCAACATTTATATGCAAGCTTTCACTGCTCCAGTACAGTCCTCAGCACCGGGGGTTTGTGGAGGGATACTGGGAAAAAATGGAAAGTCAGAAGAAGAAATTTTCCTACTGATCAGCACCAAGATTTGGAGCTTTTTCCTGTTTGCAAGATAGCTCTGTAAGGAAATCAGAGTAAGGTCTAATTGTATCAGAGACAGCCTGAACTCAATTCTCTCCAAATCTGGGGGTTGTTAAGGTGGTATAAATTCATCCTTCCACCCTCCATTCTCCCTTGGCTGTACTTTCTGTGCTGCTTCTCTAAGACAACACAGCTCGGGATTTGTCCCTTTCTATTCTTAGCCAAGCCTGCTGATTTATTTCTTTTTCTTTTAGTGGTTTTTTGCTTTTTACATCTGAAAAATGAACTGAAACTTGATGTGCTTAATGACTCTTTCTTGTTTCAAGATAACTTGCATTACTTTAAGTTTAGTACGTACTTCTTGTTTCAAGATAACTTGCATTACTTGAAGTTTAGTATGTACCAGGAACTCAGCTAAGACCAGGAATAAACCACTTGATGCAATAGCTTATGCAGTTGCATGCAGGACTGCAAAAATGCTTTGGCCATGACTCAAAACATTCCTGAGCTTTCAGGCCCAGCATTCTGTTGAGCTGAATCTATCAGAACTATTATAAAGTCATAAGACAAACACTAAGAGAGATTAAATAAACAGCCAATTTTATATCTTTTCTTTCTTTTGTTGTTATTTGAATTTGACTTCTTGCAACTCAGAGTTGCATAGGATGCCAGGATTCTGTTAGGGAGGTGAATAGCAAGTCCATGTCATTTTTAGTTACCTTGCTTCCATCTCACCTACACGTGTTGTTAATAGTTGGTGACTGTAGTTCGATACAAAAAAACACTTAATTGTTGAAACACACAGGTGTTTGATGCTACTGCTATCAGTCTAATCATAAATGTCTGTTTCCCATCATATTTTGCTTAACAAACACTCCTAAAACTTCTTCTTCATCGAAACCATCCTCTACTTTTATTTGAAGTCAGGTGTGGGCAAAGTCATGGTACAGACATGAATGTCCACTGCAGTAGAGCTAGAAATTCACCCCTAACAGGTTCAGCATCTGTAGAAAAGCTTGATTAATTGTCAGCCTCAATAAACCAACATGTTCCTGAATATGTTTCTTTGTCCTTCCCTGAAATGGAAGAGAGATCTCTAGAAGGTTAGTCTTACAATGCTGCTAAATGCCTTGAACTGCAAATCATCTCCCCATCTCAGCCTCTTTGTTCCATCTCTCCAGATTTCCAGAGGAGTAAAAGAATTGAGATGAGATTAGTAGTTAGTACCTGAGGTCATACTCTGCAGCATTTAGACATTGTAAATTCCTGAAAGGCATATCATGGATACCCAGGGTGCTGTTTACTTCTTAGAGGAATTTTAGAGAAAATAGTTTGGTCACAGTCATAGTGACAAAATAGAAATCTGTCAAATGGAAGGAAGAGGTGGAAATAGCAACAGGAATGGAAGGTTGTCTGTTTTGAATGCATCGAGTTGTACTTGACCTTGAAAGCTTTATTTAATAAAACACAAGATTGCGTTTTTAATTTTAAACCTTAATAGTGTTTGTTGTTGTAAAGTGATCTCAGTGTTAGAGCTTAGAGTTTTAAACGAATTTGATTTGTGTTTTTGGCAGCTCACACAACCTGCAGATCACGAGGCCTCCCAGCACTTATGCCCTCAGGCTAACCCGGGTGAGATCCCCTCAGCAGTGCATGGTCCTGGCAGTCCACGCTGCAGCTCCACGTGCGTCGTGCTGCCCACCATGCCAACCTTTCCTGAAGACAAGGGACAAGCAAAAGAGGCACAGCACAACGGTTCTCCTCCAGCCAAAGTAAGCACTCTTACAAAGGTGTGTCCTGACACTTGTTGGAAACCTGAGGCCGAAACCTCTTTGTGTGTATTTAGGGGTTTATAAAACAAAATCTTATCATTTCTCTATATTAGTGTGTTTGGCTTAAATGATGAAGCTATGAATCCTTCAGTTCATATTCTCAGAGTTCTTCACTATTTTGTAGCCCAATATTTTGTAGCCCAAGGGGTGAGAACTTAACTTGCTCAAGCAGTTGTTCATCATTTTGATCTGGAGGCTTATAAATGGTTCAGAACGGACAGATATTTATCAAAGGTCTCCAAAAATGTCCTTCCTCATGCTATTACAGAAAACTTTAACCTTTGAGAAAAGAACTTAGGCTCCTACTTGACAGTAGCCTTGCAACAACTAGTGTTGCTTTCACAGCTATAGAAGATACTGTGCAGCTCGTGTGTGTGTGTGAGAGCTGGAAATTGGCCTTTTGGTTTGTAGTGTTTCTTGGTGCTTTTTTTGCCACAGCAGTAGCTGAACATACACTGGAACTATATGAAGAGCAGGTGGGTCCTCCCCAGGCATGTTCATCATTTTGCCTCTCAAATTTGTGGTATCTGCATGTTTTTAGAGGCTTTCTTTGCAGACAAATTTTTTAAAAAAATCAACAAGAGGTTGTTCTTCTCCCCTTTTAATAGCCTATCCCACTGACAAAAAGTGACTTTATTTAAAAAAATCAACAAGAGGTTGTTCTCCCTTTTTAATAGCCTATCCCACTGAGAAAAAGTGACTTTGTTTTAATAAACAGAGGTGTAGGGTTTTTGAATTTCTAGAACCTTACTGTGATTACAAGATCACAGGTTACCCAAGTCATCCAGCTTTATGCAAAGTGGTGTAAAGAAAGAGAGGATTTATAGTCGGCACATCCTCAGTTGGAAGTGTGTCACTGTTACTGCGTTTGAGGACACAGCACAGTACAGGTTTAGGGAAAACGTCAATAATAAACAGAGGTGTAGGGTTTTTGAATTTCTAGAACCTTACTGTGATTACAAGATCACAGGTTACCCAAGTCATCCAGCTTTATGCAAAGTGGTGTAAAGAAAGAGAGGATTTATAGTCGGCACATCCTCAGTTGGAAGTGTGTCACTGTTACTGCGTTTGAGGACACAGCACAGTACAGGTTTAGGGAAAACGTCAACACTTGAGCCTCAGTTGGAAGTGTGTCACTGTTACTGGGTTAGGGAAAACATCAGCACTTGAGCACTGCTGGGAAGTGCTGTCAGCACTGGGCACTGCACTCGTGTGTCATGCATTCCCCCAGACTGCACATGGTGCTGAGTGTTCTGCCCTGAGATAACAGCCCAGCACTGTCAGCTGAGAGCATTGATTAGCTCAGGCAGATTTTATTGGGGTTTTTAACTCACCTATGGGAAAAGTGTATTAGTGCAAAAGACTTGGTAGGCAAAACATAGCCAAAGAGAAAAAAAGTATCAAAAGCTAGCAGTCATCAGTGTTTCTAAACCTGAGTGTGCTTGTCAAATGGCAGAAATGAAGATTTCAAACCAGCTAATATAAAAGAAAATAAAAGTTTTTGCTACATTTTACAGGCCTTTGAAAGGTAGGTCTTGACTGGACTAGGGTTATGTGATAGTTGACGAATCAGTTAACTGTGCAAAATGCTTCATTTTAGATAAATGGCAGTTTTTAGGCACAGAGTGTCAGTGGAAGGGTTTTACCCACACACTGCTCATAAGCTGACTTGAGCTAAGGTTTGCCACTAGCCAGTGCTGTGAGTTTGGTCTTGTTTGTACCTGGGTCACTCCTGGGTCTCACTGCAGGCCAAGTGCTCCAGCATGGCCACGGTCACTGTCAGTGAAGCAGCTTATGACTGTGGGATAAGGACTTGCAAGTGAGCACAGGGCACCAGAAGTAGCTAACAACACTGGAGTTGTTTGCTGCCATTGAACTTTCCATGTCCTAAAGTGCAGTCTGGTGCCTAAGAATTTCCTCATGCCATTTCAGGAGGTGCTTTCCCTGCGTGCCCAAATGCACACAGATTCCCAGAACAGTTCTGACAAACAGACACTGAACCTTACATTACAGGTAGTTCCCTGCGTGCCTCGAGTGTCTCTCCCATAATGAGAAGAGCTGGGTTGTATTTCTCAGATTGATTGTGAGAAAACAAGTGGGTTTCCAGTGCAGCTCACCTTGCAGCAGCCTGTGCTCACTGTCCTGCTGACCCTGAGCAGCAATCAGCAGAGTATTCCTCACTCCGTGTCCTGAGGGAGGTGGCAGTGGAATTCCTATCACACAGGTGTGGGGGCAGTTAGCTTCACTTAGCCCCATGTTTGGAATGTTGCCTGAATTCAGAGCATGCAGTTAACTCTTAGTTTTTGTGCTGTCTTGTTGCAGTAAGTATTGAGCATTTTAGACATTTTTGTACAGAAGCATTTTCCCACTATAAATTACAGAACTTCGTAGTCAGATGTAACTTTTCGTGATTTCCGCATTTAAATTCAAATAGATTTATTTCACATCTTATAACATTATAATATGCTTTCAGTGACACCCTTAAAAGCTGTTTTCAGGTTTTAGTATTGAAAATATAATTTCCATATGTGTAGTGCTGACTTGCAGAAAAGAGAATTAGGCCCTTACCAGTTAGATTGAGATTTATAGTGGCCTATAAATTCCCCTACACTGTCTAGGTTAGTTGTGAGCCATCATATTTCCCTCTTTTTAAACCAAAAATCCCTATTTCTATTTCCAGCTTTTTCTCTATGTATCCTGATCCCTACTTTACTGGCTCTTCTGACTGCTGAGGAAAAATCTGTCTCAGGTGTTCATAATGTTTCTCATACTCTGATTATTTCATCATTTAAACTTTGCATTTCTTTTGTTTTTTATTATTCCTATTTAAACTTGTATTGTACTTTTATTATGTCACTGCATGCTATCTGTTTTGCTCTGAAGGGCACATCTCATGTTTGCTTTGCTCTCCTGTTTCAACTGGATGCAGTTGCAAATGAATTTCATTGCCTTCCTTGCTAAACACTGAGCTCAGCACCTGGTGAAGCTCTCGAATGAAGCTTGCTGGCAGCCCCAGCCCTGCACACACTGCACCCCCAGGTGCACAGCTTTTCAGAGGGCCTTCACACAGGACTCTGCTTCAGGCCAGAGCTGTTCTGAAATTCAGTCCAGCCTTTGATTAATATCCAAGAGTATGGGCAGGTGGCAGGGGATTGTCTTTTTCCTTTGTGTTTTCCCCAGTGCTTTAAAGAATTCAGGTGCTATACAGGAAAGCTCTATCATCTGTCTGTCCTGGCATGGGAGGTCTTTTAGCAGGGAGTAATTTCATGTTCCACTCTCATCAATGTTCAAAGTTTGGCTGCATCATAAGACTTGCATTTTCTGTGTGCCTGGTGAGGCCCTGGGCGAGCTGAACAGCCAGGATGTCTGCAGGTCCTGTCTCCACCCTAGGATCCCTGACCCTCCTGTGCTGCATGGGGCACCCTCTCCTTCCTGCCCCTCTGCAGGACTGGATGGCACACGGTCACCCATGTGGAGCAGCTCCCACCTGAGCCACAGACGTGGAGTCAGCTCTACCCTGTCTCTGTGGGAGAAGGTTTGGGATAAAAAGGAAGCAAGGACGGGAGTAGCAGGCAGCCACTGGCACTAGGGGATGGGGCAGTGTCAGGAGGAGCTGGAGAGCTGGCACAGAGCACAGCTACAGGCACACAACAGCAGGTGCTGGAAAACTTGGGTCTCATCTCTGTGTGACTGTGAGACAGCTTAAGCTTCCTGTTGAAGCTTCCCTTCCAAGCTCTGCCTGGAGCAGCCTGAGCACTCTTCAGAGGGTAAGGGTTTCTCTCAGCCAGAGCCAGCTGGAGCTCCATGCTTGGCTCTTCCTGCCCCTCTCCTGTGAGTGTGCAGCAGTTTGGACAGGAGGAGCTATGAGGTTTCACTTGTGTAATGGGGAGCTGCTACCGCTGCTGACCAAGAGGAATGCTTTCTACCTGACCTGAGCTAGCCTTGGCTGCAGCCTCTTTCTTTCCCTTTCTCTTTTAATTCCTTTCAATGAGCTGTGTGTTGAGTCCCCAGATGGGTTTCAAGGCTGACGTGGCACCACTCAAAGGTCTCTGCTCTGTGGTGCTCAGGAGATTAGTACAAACATCTCACGTGTTCCACCGCTGGCCCCACGAGCAGGGCCCTCACCTGGAGCTCTGTCACTGCCTTTGTTTGCAGGAATACCAGGAAAAATTGCCTTCAGACCATGCCATGAAGTGTCAGCTGTGCAGCTGAATCCTATGTGCTTTGACATTGCAACATTTCCAGTGTCACAAGGGTGTTTTTCTCAAACTTAAATCTTCATGGTGTTTCCTTGGCATGTTTCCCGTGCTGCTTTCCTGTGACTGACAATGGGAACTTGCCAAGGAACTTCGTAGGAGAATTATGAGTATAGAAATACGGAGCTGCATGAAATGCTTTTATTTTAGTAAAAAAAAAAAAAAAGATATTCTATTTACAATAGAATCTAGAGTCCTAAATCAGGTGGGCAAATCAAACCTTGCCCTTGAGAGGAAGAAGGATTATGCTACACACTTTAATATTACACCATTTTCAACATATTACTAGAGTTCATGGAATTGGTCAGAAAATACATTATTTCAGTAAGAATGAAATGCAGCACTGGGAGAGATGTTGGAAGGAGTTCCATGGTATCAGAGAGACATGAGTAGTCATGTACCTGTCAGTGTTCTTATGGAATAGAATGGTTTGGGTTGGGAGGGACCTCAGATGATTTGATGTTCTCTGCCCTACATTTTTGGCCTATTAAACTGTGCCCTGTTACATGGTTCATTCTGTGAAGGCCTAAATTAGTACCATTACAACAGCTTTTTATTGCCTGCCTTACAAATTCCTTGTGAAACTTTGGGGTGTAGTTTTGAGAGAAGCGCAGACTCAGGTGAACTGGAAGCAGGTACTTGCACACACCAGTGCCTTGCAGAAACAACCAGGATCTGGGGGTTGGCACACTGTCCTGGAAGCCTCACAGCTGCTCAGTGCCAGGCCACTGCACCTTCTGGGAAGCTTTGCCTCCAGCTGTGAGCATCACTCTGCTGTGAGATGTTCCACCTATCTCATGAGGCTACGCTGAAATAAGAACTGCAGCTTCCCAGCGGTGCCCACGCTTCCCCCCTCGGCCTGAGCGTGTGGGAATCACCTTTTCCCACATCTTGGGGGGCTGTAACCACCAGATTGCTGCTGTAGCTGTTCAGCAGTACAGGGGGTGGTTTGTTTGGAATGTAGGCTCAGGGTAGAAATGATCACTGTTTTTACTGTGAGAAACCCACAGTACTTTATTCCAACATGATGCATTTCCACTTGGGGTATCTCACAGGAGACAGCAGGTTCCTCTGAGCTGATTGGCATTGTGCAGAAGGGATTAAGTTCGTGGCACAAGGTCTCACATGTTTTGAGCAGGCAAGCATGCATTGATATTCAGTGCCAGTTTTGTTTATCACTCCAGATTATATTTTATTTTGGTAAATGTTGCAGTTATGTTTTATAAAACATTTTTCCAAGGAGGGAGAGCCATGTAGAACTCTAACAAGATAACCTTGTAATTCTTTTCTGGTGGTTTGAGTGTCACGTGTACACCTGATGCTGCATTTGTTCCAGCTTTCTCTGTGCACTGGTTTTGTTGGGAGGCTGTCACACTTCACTGCATTCAGCTCCTACATTCACCCGAGTGCTGGGGCAGAGGAATGGTTTGCTGTGTGACAAAACAGTGTCTGCCAGTTTAGTGCTTTTCATTGGTTCCATTCTAACGGAATTTTTAGCTTGCATGTGTTAAAACTTTGTAAAGAAAAGAGAGATTCCAAGTCTCAATCATCTCTTTTTAGCAGTTTAAGTACAGGCATATTAAAGTTAGATCTTTGTTAGTTCACTCATTTTCTCCTTTAGCTAATTTGAGCAATGCACATTATTTTCCACATAGAGCATCAGTATTCAGTGGTTTGAATTTGTGTTTGACTACATCTTTGTTTGTCACAAACCATGCAGGACACTGCTGTCGAAGGGACCACATGCAGCACACCCTCTATTGTCCTTCCCGAGGACTCTGGAACTCCAGAGGCAGAAACTGATAGAAACCTGGTTAACAGGTACTGTGGAATGCATTGCCAATCTGTGCATAAATCCTGCAGCAGTCTCAGGTGCTGTGCAGTAACAATTTACAGAGACAAAATGATTTCTTTTGCCATGTGTATTTACCTAAGTTTTAAGTCATGATACTGATATGAAAAATATAGGGTTTTTTTCTGAGGATCCAAAAGTTCACAGTGTATGAGGTTATTAGCAAATTTCAGAGCTCCTTTGTGAGTGCATTTTCTGCAATTTTCCTTCTTTCTGCAATCTCCTCCATTTTCCAGTTGTTTGGAGATGAGAGAAACTTCAATAAATGCTTTTTGTCTCCGTTCTTTTAATCAAAGTGCTTTCTTTTGAATGTTAAGTTTTTGTAGATAATTAGGACCTTTTTTAGTGGCATAATCTGTAGTTTTTGTTTGTTCACCTCTCTCTCTAGGCCTCGTAGTCCTCACAGGAGACATTCTAACCGTGCCACCAGGAATTCAACAAGTTCACTGACTTCTGTTGGTAAGAAGTGATTCTTCATTCCAGCTAGGATGTTTTCTCAGAAAATGTGCCATGCAATGCAGACCTAACTGTGGAGTCTGACCCCTGTGTGCAGTGTGTGCACAGGGAACACTGCTGGGGTTTGTGGGATCTCAGCCTTGAAAAACTGAATGTACAAATTCCATGGAAAAACTGGCTCTATAACATCAATGTTGTGACTGTTAGTTGAGAGGGATCTGATGCCAGTTTTATTTAGAGACTGGAAAAACAATGCTGGGGACACAGCTGGAAAAGCCAGTGTCACATAGCAGTGTCTTTGATCACAGAGACTTGATGTTAGTGGATTATCTGTGTTTTTGAGGGCTTGCTCTAAACCTGAGAGCTGCCTTTAGTGTTTGTTACAGGCAAGCTCAAAGCAAACTTCCAAGTGTGTTTTGTTCTTGGTACCCTGAAACGCCACAGTGTACCTGCAAATAGGAGGCACAGCTCTAATTCTGAGGTTTTCTACACAGACACCAGTGGGCACGTGATTGATCTGGTAAATGATCAGCTCCCAGACATCCAAATCTCAGAGGAAGACAAAAAGAAGAACCTGGAATTGCTAGAAGAAGCCAAGAAGGTGAGCGAGAGGTTTCTAACGCGCCGAGGCAGGAAGTCAAGGAGCAGCCTTGCAGAGCCACCCACAGGTAGGGGCAGAGTGAAAACAGGGGGTATGTCCTGCTTCAGACTCCTGCAGAGGCACAAACACACAGTGCTGCTGTTCACAGGCACTTGGTTCTGATCTCCAGGTCAGACTCCCTCTGCTCCTCCTCCTGATTCCACCTGACATAGCAGTGACAATGTCTGTGTTCAGTGTAGCAGTGAAAATGGTGTCAAGTTTATAAGTGCCTGAATGACACTGCAAACCATGTGTCAGGAAAGCATGAAGGATTGCTACTGAAATCTGAAAAATGGTCAGAAATATTTGTTTGTGGGTATTTTCTGCCTGATGCTGATACATCCAATGAAATTTTAATGGCAGGGTTCACAGTGCTGGAAAAACATTCCCCCCAGACAGACTCTTACTCTGAACATCATCATGCACTAAGCTACACAGACCAGATCCTCCCTTAGAAACAGCAGAACAAAATGTTTTGTTCTGGAATGTCAATTGAAATAATTTTTCCCCTTATATGAAGTGTTTGAAAACTGAACAAAATGCCATTTTACCATGAAGCAAGACTTCCATTTAGAACATCTCAGATCAAACAAAATTCTGTCTTAAAATTGGCTTGACACTTTCTGAAGGGGAAAAACAAACCCACAACTGCACTTAGTAGAATTACATTTTCATTTTTCTTTTCCTAAATGTCTCCTGAATCCTCTCCTGTGGCACTTCTCTGCAGTGCTCACAGCATCAGAAAACTGAGGGGAATGAGGATTCTGTGTGTCAGCACAACTGTCGTAGCTTTTGGCAGGTATCAGAAATAAAACCTACTCTGAGTTCCTAATTGCCAAGTACCACTTGGCAGTTAAATTACTTGTCAGGTTCTGGACAAATGCATGACTGGTGACTGTGACATTCATGCTTGAATATTACCTAAATTCAAAATTCAGAAGCTACAAGCCTGGAGAGTAAAATTTCCTTTTTGTCTTTGTTCTAATGAAACAAATATATTGTGGGAACTGTGCACATATTTCTTCACTAATGCTGTAGTAGTAAAAGCAAAATATCAGGCTATGCCCAAATTATTTGTGTACCTTTCCAGGGTCTGATGCAAACACAACCACTGGTGTGGACTCAGGACCTCCAGGGCAGGTAAGAGCTGAACAGTCTGTGCAGTGACCTGGTTATTACAGTGCTGTATTAGAATGTCCTGTCAGTCCCCAAAGGAAATGGGATGCTTGGAATACCATTGTATATACCAAGATTGGATTATTGATATGTTTTTTTCTGCAGAGCCAGGGACTAATAAATATTTGCTCTGAAGACAAAAATCCATGAGGTAACAAGTGCTGAAAGATCAGAGAGATCTGTTTAGAGTAGAACATAGAAAAAGATCCAATATAATCCTAATCTATGAAAAACCTAATCTCTAAAATTATTTAATTCATAAATGTGACAAGCAATGTGAAAATTAAGAGATTCAGAGTTCATCCATTAGTATTTATATCTAACATTTGCAGCACCGATGTGAAAGATAACC